>NC_046369.1:33787265-34087265 GCF_011125445.2 Fundulus heteroclitus | reverse complement strand
ACGTTCATATGTTCTCTAAAGTGATTCAATAAGAGCTGCTGAATGCTGTTTGGGGATGCCTTGTAACTCAACTGGGTCAGGGTCTATTAATTTCTGATTAGCTCTCATGATTGATCGTAGCTGGTAGTTTCTCCTAGGTGGCATAAAAATGGATTTGTGTGATAGAACAGTTCTCTGAACAACTCGATAGTTTAAGGAACTTGGTGAAGGTTGAAAAAAGGAGAATTGTAGCTTTGTTAAATCCCGTGGAGCCATTTTCAAACAACTGCAGTTTCAAATAAATATGAATACTTCTGGGATGTGTCACTGCTTCACCAAGACCAGAAAGAAGGCCAACACACAAAGATAGAATTATGGCATGGCAGGCTATTTAAATGATTCTTGGACTTTTCAGTATAAGATTAACCTGTTCTCGATATAAGAAATTTTACTTTAGTCAGTCCATCCCATCAACTATTCACATGTTGCTCACATTTGTTAAATCATTTTCTCAGACAAATATTTCTACACATCTGTATTAGATTCAGTTCATTTTCCTAATATTTATATGTTGTTATATGTCTGCAATTATAAAGCAACTATTTGTACAGTAAGTCTGATTAATATGTTCCCTTTTCTCAGTCACTCCCAGCCTGGTTAACAAGCTTATTGTTGGTGCATATGTACTTAGTAAATACATTTCCATTATTTATTTATTTACTTGCGATGATACGTGTTTGTTTCAATGGAATACTAAAAATGATTGCATGCAAAGGGGAATATGTGCCTGTGCTTGTTTTTCTCCGGGTCTGACATGAGGGCAGACCTCTGATACACGATGTAGGTTTTAAAAACTCAAGTTACAGTACTAAACAATGATAAGGATCAGCTCTTTAAGTGCGCAGCAAAAGATCCGGCAGAGAGAAAATAAATTAGAGACCTTTAATGGCACAAGAACCAGCCCAATATCCTCAAAATTAGCAGGATCTCTAAAGATTGTTGCTTTTACTGCTCAGGTTAGAAGGGTCGTTCTATATAGGTGCAGCCACACAGCAGTGGCAGTACAGTTAAAACTTAAAAAGACTAATGGTAACCTAAATCAGAAATCCCCATTGCTGCAAGGAGCAGGTTTTCTGAGGGTTCTGCCTTGTTTGTTTCCTTCTGCATCTCCTTTTAAGTCTGACCATGCTTGAATTTGTGCTATAATTTTTGTTTGGCTGGGCTAATAAATAATATATGCTGAAGGTGTATGCACACTTTTTCTGAGGATACCAGGAAAAGACATGAGCAAATGTACATATGGGTTTACGTGCACGATGCCTATATATGCAACCTCCAGGCTGGTGCGGTTCAGAGAGATGGTATCATCTCCTGCTGGGGGCTGGGTGTGCTCATTGAGCTGGGTCGACTGTGTGGGTGTGGGTAGATCCCCCCCCCCCCCCCCCCCCTTTTACAACAAGGAAGCCAAAATATTTTTGTGTTGATGTCGATGATCTCATCTTTTTTTATTGGATCAAGTAACTGATAAAAATCATCCTTATGAGGAAATGTACATTTTAAGTAACCTAAGAGGCGGGACTTATAACTAATTTATGTGTTTTCCAAAGAACGTGACACCATTCAGACCGCTCGTCTAACTTTTACTCTTTTGTTCTCACTTGTGAACGAGATCTCCGATATAACACCATATCTCTTATTTTGAATTATTTGGGTTTTTTTTCACGTTTGGCTCATGTCCAATCTGCTAACATAGACGAGACAAAGCCAATGCTGATCAAGATCTTTTTGTGGTCTGTTTGTGTACACAGACATTAGTAAGGACAAAGAACACAAAAAAAGGAGAAAAAAGTATTGTGGGAAAAAAATTAGGTCAGTGGAGAATTTCCATTGGAAGGCATGTGTGAGTTCACAAGCAACTTAATATATAGTTTTATACAACTTTTCTGTTGCATAAAATAACTAGTCTTATACATTGTTGAGCTTTCTCCTGTATAACATAGTGCTAAAATGAAGTGGATAATCTTTATAATGTGCATTAACCAATATTAACATCCTACCCAGCGCAAGCGTAACTTTTGTGAATCAAACAGAAATGAAGAAAATAGGGATGTCTGTGTCAGGATATTTAGTTCTGATCTGAATAGTTTAAAATTAAAGGTATAGTGGACGATTTTTCTGCAAATGTTGGTAAGCCCAAGTCCCATTTTGAATAACTACATGCATGCGTAAGACTGTCTTACCTACTCTTCCGTTTTTTAGGGGGATCGCATGAAAACAAATCTCTGAAATCCACTCTGGTCTTATATCTTTGCTCTGAAGCCTTCCTCTTCTTCTCGTAGACTTGTAAGTGGTGTGTTTCTAGCAACTCTCGGCTATTTTCAAAGTACACGGTGAGAGCAGCGCAGCTACAATAAACGGCTAACACCGAAGCTAACTAGATACATAAACACTAGAAGTGCACAGCCAGCAAGAGGAGTCATTGATGAGCCAAGATCATCCACTATACCTTTAAGATCTACCGATACCCTGTACTAGTCTGGTACTTGAATACACATTATCTACATTGTTTGTGATTGTGTTCATTTAACTTAATGTTGTAAAACTAAACGGTTCGTGTTTTAAGTGCTTTCACCGCTCTGCTGGACAGCTGCAGATGTCTGATCCCTACCTGCGAGCAGCAGTAGCCAGTACAGTCTCGTTTTCACTGTGGCCCTTATTGCAGAGGTTGAAAAACACTTCTCAGCTCACTTGGGGTGTGGCTGCCATTAAAATAACAGACAGCAGACCAACAAAAAGTATCAGGGGTTGAGTTTCATCAGGGACTCGGGTGCTGATCGATTTAAAGAAAGGCCATGGTCATGGCCCCACATTTTTGGTGGAAAAATGGAAACAAAGTGTCTTTGCAACAGGGTGCTGTTGCGTAGATTTACTCATAAATTATGAAGACTTTTTATACATGAATGTTCAACGACGTCTCTGCATGTTTGGATAATTGGATTTTTGTTTGTCAGAAACCAGGAATTAAAATATAGAATTGAAAAACATGTAATTTTCTTGTTTCTGTATGACAGTGTATAAGCAAATTTTTTTCCAGCACCCTCCGTGCCTGAATTTTAATCTAACAATATGCTTCGCCATGATTACACTGTCCAGGTTTAATGGACGAGCATCTTCAAAACTGGGCTTACGTGAGATTTTTTTATACACTAATTTTAAACTGAAATCCTCACATTTCTTCCCCTGGTCACGTCCAGCTTCATGGAAAGCGTAATGGCGCTCAGGCTGCTGTAGTTATGCCAAGCATATTTGCTTTACTAAGGGAGGCTTTACACCTATAAATCCTCCTTTGATGTCCAACCTTTGGTTATTTTTTGTATTGCTGTTAAGGTATTTAGTACAAACTGTTGCCAAACATATTTCTCTTTTACGTTTATTTCACCTCTACAATTTTCTCTTTCCCACTTCCAACCATGAACACCTGCAAAGACACAAAACAACGGGGAAAACACAGACAGCAACAACACAAAAAGCAAGAATATGAGAAAACTATAGAGCAACAACTACTGTATTATGAGTGCATATATGGTATAGGTCTTACATGAATTGTGTTCAGTGATGGATCCAGAGGCCACCGCCATCCCCCCTCCAGGGATTAGAAGTGACCAGAAAGCACTCCCAGACCCAGGAAACCAGCAGCCGACAGAGGACAGATGCCTGACTGGCTGAGGAGAGACCAGTACAGAGCTCCTGTGACCATGGAGCAGAGCCCACACGACCCAGTGCTGAATCCAGGGCCCTGCACGCCCAAAACCACCAGAACCTGTCCGATACCCGAGAAGACCGGCCCTACCAGACAGCTAGTTGCAGTGGGTCAGCACCATGTCCCATGTGCTCATGTAGACCATTGTAGGGCCCAGTAGCAGGCAGCAATGAGAGGCAAGAAGGGGACGACAAATTTTAGATAGATTTTAGGTTTATATTTTCTTTTTCATCTCCATTTGATTAGTGGTGAAAATATATGTGGGCAAATGCCTTTAAAGCTTGCAGAAGAAACGCCGCCTCCTAAAGAAGATGACTGATGCTCACAAAATTAAGCTGCCAGTCCAGTCTAGGAATAAAAAAACAACATAGTTCTGGGCCGCTGGTACATATTATCAGCGGTCAATGGACAAGAGGCGGGGTACAGCCTGCTGCAATCAGGGACCCTCTTGCTGCAAGGAAGCAGTGTTACCCACTTCCCTTCCCTTAAAGCCCATTCTAAAAATATGAAAGGGATAATCTAACCAAATTTAAAAACCTACTCATGCATTCGTGAACACAAAAGGCAAACATTTCATATTTTAATTGAATACGCGATAATAAACACCTTTTTGTTTGCTTTATAGGTTTTTAATGAGAAAATCCAATCACCAAGACATGCACAGACCCAAAGAAAAGCCTTGAAAAATCTTGGGCTTTTTGATGCAGCTTATAAAAACCCAAAAGGTGGATAAAGATTTTTCAGTGTTCACTGGTTTAATGGCAGAACATAATAATAATAAGATGCAGCAGTTTAGACATGAGCCATGCTTTTAAAACTCGTGGACTGCTTTTTCCATGATGGGAATAATTGTCAACAGCCTGCGGCTATAGCATTACAGTTTCTCCTCTCCAGTAACACGTTCACAGGTTTTAGGCATCACAGGACGCATAAGCAGCTATGTGATGAATAATGTAAATAGGCCTTACCCTTTCCTTTGTTTTCCAGTTCCTCCCCACCTTTCTTCTTCTTTTCAGCCTTTCACATCTTGAATGTGTGGATGTCTGACAAACATCCAGGTGCTGTTGCGCAATCGGATTGGATTTGCTTTTATGGCTTTGAAACAATGTGGGGCACTTACCATGACAACTGGATCTTTCTTGATATTTCTCTTTTAAGTGGATTTGTGAAGCTAAATGCCTGAACAAACTCGGAAGCAACTTTCCATCCAATGGTCCTAAGGTTAGAATACAGAATGTAAAAAAAAAAAAAAAAAAAAGATGGGTTAAACCTTAAAGTATAGGGGAGTTCAGTAATGGTAGATATCGTCCAGTTTGATTTCTTGACCTTTTTTCTATAGAATGCTTTTGAGGCGAGCTCTGTAACCTGCCTTTTTTAACATCTCAGTGACTGTATCCAGGCGAGGTGCAGTGAAAGTCCTAACCCCAGCTCTGCCACATAAACACAGGGGAAACTAGCAAAGCCTCTGGCTGAAAAGCCCAGCCCTGCTCTGCCTGTTTGGGCCGGTCCCATCTTAGGGATAGCTTACCTCTGGAATTTAGCAAAGCTTTTTTTTTTTTTATTCCCATTGATTGGAAAGAAATAGCAGTACACTCCTACAAAAGGACAGTGTGTACAAACGTAGCTCCACCATCTTCGGCGGCATTTGCTGAAATACAATCAGTCTTTGAGGCAGAGCTTTGCTTTTGTACTCGTTATTTTAATTTTGTTTAGGTTTTTGTCAGCCCTCCTTCCTATTCTCCCCGCACCATATTTACTCTGGAGGGAGCCGAGGGGGCACAAAATGTTCAGCAGCATTGTGTAAACAGGGCATGATGATTGCATTATGATGCAGCCCCTCCCTGCCACCCTCCCTGACAGATCAACAGCTACAGCACTATTATTTAGCCTCAGGTGTTTAATTCTGCTTGGCAGGAAGTAAGCTGTTGCACAAGGCATTTGGTAAGATGTGCACATACGCATGACAGGTCATAAAGAAACTCAGAATGTTGAGAAATTGCCTGCATTGTGATATTTTTTTATTTATTTCATCCTTGTCTTTGTCAGCTTGTATGAAATCCAGCAATTATTTCTGCCACAATGGCTCCGACCACAAACTTCACTAACAGTAGTAACAGTTGTTCTGCATCAGCAGAAGTGCATCACATCAAACATTGCGCAATTATTTGTTGATCAGTATCAATTTTTATTAGGGGCTGGGTTGGGTTTAGAGTAATTTGATCTTTATTTTATGTATTCTTTTCTGGCAAAAAAGAAAAAAAAACTCAAGAGCACTGCAAAAATGATCTGCCCTCCCTACAGATTTTTTCAGCTTTAGCTTTTTTTGTCACACCTATATGTTTCAGACATTCTGCAGATTTTAATATTTGACGTAAATAATGCATCTCCAGGGTCCAACATCTGTGATCCCATAGTCTTTAACAATAAGCAAAATAAATTCAAAAAGTTTTTTTTTTTTTTAAATGATTTCATTTATGGATTTAAAAATAGTTCTCCTTTTGTGATATTAACAACATGTTTGTTTAATTTAACTGGCCACACCCAGGTCTGATTACCTCCAGACCAGTATGATCAAAAAATGAACTAGAACCTGTCTGACAACATGAAGTTGGCTAAAAGATCCCAAAAAGCAAAACGTTGTGCTCCGATGAGACTCCAGTGAACCTCATTGAGAGCCATTATGGAGAAGACATGGCACAGGCGGGAATCTTCCCAGGAGTGGATGACCTACCAGAATTACATCTAGAGAGAACATAGTTGTGCTCCAACAGCACAAAATATGAATAGATTTTGATCAGAATGATGCGTGTTAAACATATTGTCAGTCTGTTTGGATTTAGAGACCCACTACGAGTTTTGTATCGCACCACGATTGTGAATCACAGTTGCAGAAAAACATCTTGAGGAAAGGCTTCTTTCATAAGACAAGTTAACAGCCTGTATAAGATTAGAATCTAAGGACTCTATACACTTGAGTTCATCCAACAAACTGTAATTGAGCAGTCATAATATATTGAGCTTTAAATTAAAAAAAGCATTAACGACTGCGAGTGCTCTGCTGCTGTTCTACCACAGTTCAAGCTAAAAATCCTGCCTATTTGTCACTGATCACTCCCCCTGCTTCTTCACACACGTTTAAGTGCAGGGTTCTAATCCTGAGCTAGCATTTTTTGGCCTGTGACTGTTGAGCCAAGTGTTTCCCAATGTCTTGTTCAGTTTCACAACTGTTTGAGATGATTTTCTAGCAGATGGACATCATAGCTTCTATAATTATTGCAGTCCTCATTGCAGTCTTAAAGATGAGAACCCTCCAGGGCTTATTAAAAAACCCACTGCTGCAGCTTAGCTCTTCACCCTTGGATTGGTTTTCTCATTAGTTGAGGTGTCTATTCATAAATCGGTGTCGACACGTCTCCTTGAGGGGTCGGTAAGGGGGGCTCATTGCATAGACAGAGGGAGACTTCTGGATGTCAGCACAGTCACAGCCTCCTATCAATCATTTGGTTAACACACACTAATATTTTCTAGGACACGATGTTGCTGGAGCTCCTTGGTAAAGATTTCTGCTTTTCTAGAATTTAACTCTTACATTTTTGCACTAGTGCCATTAGGTGGTTATCCACCTTTTTTAAACTTAAGTTTTATTTTTACTAAAACAATACATTGAGTCCACAAGATAGGGTGATATGCAATAATGGGTTCATAGGAAAGAGCGGTGACTACCTTTTATAGATTATTTTGTTAGTAATGGATATTGGGTAAATGCTGAACCTTTCTTTGTAGTAATCATGCTTGTTTACATCTATGGTTTCACACTAATGTAGAAAAACAAGCAAACCTTAAATATGCCAATTTTTTGTTTTCAAAAATAAAAGAAAGTGTGCCTCACTCTCAAGTTGTGTTTTCAAAATCAATTCCTAAGGGAGCAATAAGTGGAATTTCACCTCTACGTGGGGTGTTAAGCACTGTCTGTAGACCAAAACAAGATGTGTGACAAGCCGCATCTCTCTCTACCTCCACTCCAGCTGCAACCTGGCACCCATTTTTCATCCCCTTCTCACCTGTCGCCTGGTATGCACATATTTGCAAAGCATAAATACAAAGGAAAAACAGCATCACCTTTTAAAGGAACATGTCTAATAAAGAAGTAAGTAACTCATAACTTTATAATGCTGTTAGCAAGAGAACGTTTCTGACGGTTTCTGATGCTCTGATGGGGCCATTTTATGGGTAGGGAGGGTCTAAGCCCTAAGTGGCAGCGGTTTACATGGACGTACATGCACAAACGCTATTAATTAGATGGGAACTAAAGCGCTGTTAGTGACTAGTGCTGTCAAACTAATAGGTCTCTCAATATAATTAATAATGAAAAAATAAATTCTTCCGATACTCGGGTGCATCAAAATCGATATAAACTGACTCACATTTGCCCGAATTATAGGAATTCCTCTCACAGCAAAGCGTGCAATAACAGACAGTCAGTCCCTCCTTGCAGACTTTCATCCCAACAATAACCTGTTGCTGAACGTTTGAACTCTGCTAGCATGTCGAGTACAGCCAGAAAAACACAAGGGACCTTCTTTATCGACAAAATATGTAAAAAAAAAACAAAAGGAACTTTTCCTATGAGGCTGATGGACAAAAAAGACAAGTGTTATAGTGTTAGCTATGACACTGAAATAGGAGAGCAACTTGGTGAGCAAAGTAAAGCTCCTGTATCTGCACCAGTGCAGTGGTACACCTCATGGGCAACACAAACTAACTTGAGCTGTTTAAATATCAGGCCAATGATGGTGTTGTGTCAGCTCCATTCTACTGCAGTACTGTATGTGAGAAGGAGAATTTTAAATTATATTCTTGATTTAACAGGAAGCTAATGAGGGGAAGCTAAAATGGGAGAAATATGATCTCTCATGTTGATTTTCATCAGAACTGTTGCTGCAGCATTTTGAAACAGCTGAAGGCTTTGAACTGCATTTTGTGGACTTCCTGATAGTAAATAATTACAATAGTCCAGCCTTGAAGGAACAAAGGCATGGACTAGTGACTGCCTAGCCAGTCATGTTGTTTTTACAGTGCTTTCAAATAATTTTATAACTTGCCTGGGCTAATTCTCAGTTAGCCAGGTCATCACAACAGCAAACAGGCTTAAATAGGAGGCAACCGGACTTTCACCTTATAATATATTTTTTAACGTCCTTTTCATTCTTACTGTATTTTTTTTAATAAAAAACAAATGCTTCATCATTGCTTTTCTAGCCAAGGATTGTCAGCCAACCAGATAAGATGTCTTTATCGCGTCACTTCGTCAACACATATGGGCAACTCAAGAACTTTGATTCTTACATTAAAAAAAGTCTCAAACTTACGTAGATGCTAGGGGTGTAACAATATATCGATTGAAATCGATATATATCGATTCAATGATTAATGAACAAATGATATCGATGCAAAATTAAAATATTGATCATATCTTCAGGTTTATGCCTTTATTTTGAAATTCAGGCATGAGGCTATAGTAAATAGGTTATTATTAACCTTATAATTATTTAAAAATTAGAAGAATGCTGTTTTTGATTTAAATGCCTGATATCTGTAAGAGCTTAAAAATAAAATGGTCAAATCATGTTTTTTTGTGCATTGATATCAATTTAAGTAATAGTGTTAGATGAGCAGATAGTTTTCGCATTATATTGATAGGCAAATATCGTATCATCATCCAAACAAATCAATATAACATTGTATTGTGACAAAGCTGGTGATTTTCACCCCTAGTGGATACACACTATTGTATCTGAAGCCACTAAAATAACTTACATTTATACAACCTGCCAAAGTCAGGCCATTAGACTTCACTTTAACGAGACATTTTATGACACTTGAACAAGATGAGATCTCGTGGCACAAGAGCTCATCACAACCCTTGTCTTTTACATTTGTGAAACGTTTGCTTAATTTCCTAAGATTATTGAACTTTTTCTTCATTTTCTCCGCATTTATTCCTAGTGGCATTGCTTTTATGTGTGATGTCAAAGAAGGTGTTTGAAACTTTCTGTGACCCGCAACCATTTGAGCAGTAGCCAAAAAAAACTTGCAGTCACTTTAGGTATTGCACTCTCAGATCCCCCCGATGACATTTGAAAGGCATACAGTAAATAGAGATTTGCAGGAATCTTAAAGGCATGTAGATCAGCACCCACATCATTTCGATGATGAGATCTTTGAGTGTTTGGAGTCGTGTTTGTGCTCAATGTTCTGAGATTTTCATTAAGCCGAAAAAAGATATGACCCTGGGGCTTTCTTCTGCTGCTTTTCTTATTTAAACCCTCTAGTATTTACTTTAAAACTACAGTAAGTGAAGAAAGAGCAGCAGAAGAAAGACTGCTATGAGTGCACTGTAGCTTACACTTAAGCCTGGCATATACATAAGATTGCCTGCATTAAGTTTTCACCTAGAAAATGGATAATTGAACTGAAGGGATGCATAAGTGTATGTATGAGTGTGTATTCTTGTACTTGCAGCTGAGTGAGAACCTTTTTTGCTATTTTTAGTTGTAAAGTGAGGACTTTGATGTAAAGTGAGGACCTTTTTCTAGTTCTCACCTTGTTTGGGGTTAGTGGTTAAGTTTAGGACTAAGGTGTTAAATAGGTTTATGTTAGGGTTAGGTATATACTGGTAAAGGTTAGAGTAAAGGTCAGGGTAATGCCATAGAAAGGCTTTAATATGAATGGAAGTCAAGGCACAGGCCTCACTTTGTATTTTAAAGAAGGGTGTATGTGTGTACTTGCAGCTGAGTGAGAAATATTTTTGCACATTTTACAAGTAAAGTGAGGACTTTTTGGGGTGGAGGTTAAGGTTTAGGACTAATAGGCTCGACACACGGGGAGTGACGTTGCTCCTTCTCTATTAATTTCCTATGGAACTTGCGATGAGGAGACAATCGCTTGCCCTCCTTCAGCCATGTGACCAGCATATTCATGCATGTGAAATTTCAAGCTCGTACACGTACATGTTCTTACGCGGGTTTGCAATGCTACACAAAAATGTTGAATATTGATAAAGTTTTGTCACTGTATCAAGGCACCACAGCCATTTATGTGGATCAGCCATGAGGTCCGCCATCAATTGATGATATTCTCTATGCTGTTTCCTTGTCTTTAATATAGGTATGAACTCAGTTATTTTTTTTCTTTAGTAAAGTAGCTATAAAGACAAGATTTCAGTAAATTTCAGCTAAATCTTCTGACTCTTCATCCTTGTCGGTCACAGACTGCCTTGAAAATATAAAAAATTCTCTAATTTCATAACCAATCGAATTTCACAAGCAGTGGAAAATGTTGTTGCTTTTCTGTTTGAAAGGTAATTATATCCTGTTATACTTTCTTTTTTTTTTTTTTCTTTTTTTTACATTTTTTGTAAAATACTGTGATAGAGTGAAAATGTGGTACTTTCACTTAAGGTTATCATGCTTTGAGAAACTCATACCAAATCCTACGTAATTTTGGTTAATTTCAAGTTTAGAAGACTAAACTGTAAGCCTTCAGCGCACCACTCTGATAAAAGCCGTGAACAGCTTTGGCAACATTGTTCTTTTCATATACTCCCCTCCCCAAGAAAAAAAAACTAAACAGGAAAATACATCTTTGTTTTAGAGCACCCAGGTGTCTGTCTTTAGCCAGAGAGAGAATGACTGATTGCCCATGTGCACGACTTCCTAAGTGAAGCAAAAACAAGGCGTGCATTCAGTACTGTAAGTCAGCTGTGACAGGAGGCTGAAAGGCCATCATGTGAGTCAAGTGTCACTAATGGTGAAAAAAAAAATCATAATTTTTCTGTTTGTGTGTGTCTTCAGGAGAGACGGGGAGGGGGTGCGCATCTTCTGGGACCGGCTGAGGGAACCCTCCTTTACCTCCAAATGGAACCCCTTTGCCAATGACTTCCCCTTCTCCACATTCACCCACCATCCTGTGAGGAACATCAATGACACCTTTGCTGCTCTCTGTGACGTAGGTGCACTGATCATTGTCTTTTGTGTTTATTCTTCAGAGACCCTGTGAGAGACATGTTGTTTCTTTCCTTACTAACCACGGGCCCCATGTACCGGTGTTTAAAGGAATTTCGTTTCTCTTGCATTTCTTTTCTCAGAACAGTGTTATTTTGTAGTTCTAAGAATAATCTCCAGGCACAGACCATTCTGTGGAGAAAAGAATTGCGGCGTCTCCCCCCCCCCCAGCCACTCAACAACAACCCTACCCCACCCTCGGGTATAAAAGAACTGGCATATTAAGCCTTTTTCTCTCTTTTCGCTTTCACATTCCCTTCTTTAATCCAGGTGTAGGTGTTGCACTTAGAGATCTCTGTATGTTAGATGGTGCAGTCGAGTGAGTCAGAGCAGAGACATGTCTAACTTGAAAATGAGCATCAGACAATTTCTTTGTAACTGATCATTTCCAACTCTCTGAACTGACACACACCCATATCCACGAACTAGCGCTCTGTTATAAATTCATGAAACTACATTGGTACTAACGGCAAAAACCAAGTAAATTGCTTTGTCTAAGCTTCAGAAATGTCAAACTGTGTTCTGATAAATATTTATTGACCGATGAAGCAACTAGATAGCTCTTTACAAGACAGACTTATGGGATTATTGCAGTATTTCTATCTAACTCGATAGATATGTGTTATTATTTTTTATTTCTTGTCTGTTCTTTCATTCTAAAAACAAAAACGGTGTAACTTGACACATAAGTGCACTACAAGAGTTCTGTGCTGTTTTTAAAAATACGCTGTTTCATGTTAAAAAAAAAACAAATGCAATTTGCAAGTGACACTTTTGCACTTTTGTATTTGTTACCATTTTCACCACAGAGGCAGCTAGCATTGAAAGTCAGTCAGAAATAGCTTTACTTTTGACATCTTGATGTGTTTTTTTTGTTCTAGTTGCAGATGCATACTCTGCTACAAATGGTAATCTCCCAGTATAATTTAACATCTGTATGTAATGTCAAATTAATATTCCAGGCAAACAGAAATGCGTTACTTATTAGTGTCGCGGAGTGGTGGCCTAGTGCTGACTTAAGTGCAGAAGACACATTTCATTAGATTGTACAAATGCAATAACAAATAAAGATTTCTTCTTTTTAAAACTGATCAACTAAAGAAAAACTTAAGCAAAATCATTCCCTTATATTTATTAATAAAGCATCGTTAGAAGCACCAGTAATTGTGCCTTTAGTGATTTTTGTTGGCTACAGAAATTATTCCATAATATTGCTGTACTAAAATATAAGGTTGGATTTATGTAAAATCTTCAGTGTAAAGTTATGCTGCTCTAAAGAAAGAGGAATTTACTTTACATACTTTTTTACCCTTGGTGACAACAAATTTGTCCACTTCTGTGTCACTGTGTGCTTGGTGTGGGCTCTGTGGCTTCCCGTACTTCGGTTCCCTAAAGCTGTTGTGACAGTGTTTCCCATCAGACCACATGGACTGGGTTGGGTTTCTCTAAATGTGAGAAAAAGAAGGGGATTTCGTGGAGCATCAAGTCCTATATCGTCCTTGTTATGTGTATGGGATGCACTTCCACTCTAAATAGTGCATGTGTACTGGGATGAATAGTGTGTCTCAAGATTTAGGTGTTGGTTTTGTATTTCTCTTTATTTAGTTTAGTTTTTTTTTTTTTTTGTTGGGGTGTTGTTTTCACTGTTGCCCTGCAAGAAAGTCGCAGGTTTGAATCCTGCCCTAGGGTCTTTCTGCATTGAGTTTCTACGTTCTCCATGGAAGGAAGCATGAGTGGGCAGCTTCTTCCCACAGAAAACATGCATGTTAGATTCATTGGTCTCTCTAAATGAACATGTGTGTCCACATGTGTGTCCATGTTTCTCTTGTCTTTCTTTGTGTTGCCCTCTGATGGACTGGTGCCCAGGGTGTCCCCCGCCTCTTGCCCAATGACTGCTAGAGATAGGCACCAGCCCACTTGCAACGCTGCTGGTGAAGCAGGTATAGATGATAGACGGATGGATGTTGTGCACATGTATGTTATACAGTATACATGATGTGTGAGCCCATGGGGCATAATTATTATTTTATTTTTTTAAATGTCCAAAAAAATCTGTGGCAACCTGGCTTTTGTGGGGCTCAAATTCTGTAAGCTCCAACTTTTAATGTGTAGCTCAGCGATGCAGCAGTGTTAATTCCTGCTGTCATAATTTTCTTACACCACTGAAACAAAAGGCTGATGTGCAATCACACAGGTGGGAAAACATTTCAACATCTGGTGTGAACTGCAACACAGAGCTGCCCACTCATGCATTCTGAGTGAATGAAACACTAAGGATGTGTGACAATGCCACCCAACTAGTTAAATATTGTGTCAATACTATTCCTTTGTTTTTTGATGCTTTTTGTTTCTAGATGCCAGTTTTTAAAGGTTTTATTGTACGTTTTTAGGAAGGTCTAATTGTTTAAATTAGTTCAATTATTTTTAAACCGTTAAGAATGACTCTGAAGAGTTTCACAAGCATGTAGTTCAGTTTAAATCTGATATGACTGTGCATCTTTACACCCCAAGGTGTGGAATTTGAAAGGGAAATTGCAGCACATTCTCCCATTACTCAACGTTCTTTAAGAAGATGTCATGGGTGATGTTGCAATCAGGAATTGGATCCAGTCTTTGGAAAGATGTTTGTTTTAACAGAAACGGTTTCTCTGGAGAAAAAAAAAAAAAAAGGAGGGCCTTTTGAAAACATCATATCCATTGTTAGTGAAATGAAGCTGCTTCTAGAGACGATACAAAAAAAAATAGTTCATAGTTGGACAGAAACTGCTGCGGTGGTCCTTTTTCTTCTTGAGGCTGAAGATACTTAAATTCCACATGTCTAAACCTGAACATTAGTGTTTGTGTTCTGCTAAGGAGGGAGTTCTGGAAAGATTAGAAAGTGTGCCAAAAACATGTTTGGTATAAGTGTAACAACTATTTGTTGTTGCTTTACCCCCACCCCACCCACCCCCACATATCAGCAACCCGCCAGCATCAACTAATATCGGACTTTTTAGTGTTAATTGAAGAGCTATTTAAAGGTCTATGACCTATTTCTGGGGTTGACGTGCAAGTTTACCCTTAGCTAACAAATGGCTGCAAGCCTGGGTCCAGCCTTAATAGCACATGTTTACCGATGGTAAAACTCTATCTCTGCCACCGAGGGCTGAAATCTCCAGACAGGCAGACAGAGAGAAGGTGGATCCATTTGAATCGTCTGCAGGTCCAGTTAGAATGAAAACGCAAGCTAAGTTCTGCTTTAACCCGAACTTTATCGCCTCGTGTTGGAGCTTACTGAACTGTTGTCTGGGACGTCATTGAAGTTATTGGGCGTAGCTCTGCTCCTGTGTAGTACCAGGGTTAGTATGCTACTACTGCCGTGAGGAAAGGTTTTAATTACCTTACTGAAGCAGAAATTACAGCTGTGTCTGCCAGTGCTTTATGATTGGGACACAGATGGATATTAACATACAGCATCAGCTGCTCAGTTGATGAACTCTAGCAACTTTACCCACATGTACTTGTTGTTTAGGCGGAAGGCAGGTTTTGTTTTTCTGAGTGTTTTCAACAAAAAATGATTCAGGGTGTGAGCCATCTGGTGTCCTTTCTGGATCTGCCAAATTAAATTGTTTTCATACCCATCATGCATTACAAGGGTATCAAATTTCACAGAGCTTTTTAAAAACCCTTTTAAACAGTCTGCTTCTTTTTTAGTCTTACTATAAACTGTTAAACCAGTTAGTACATTTAAAAGAAAAAATCAAAAAGCGTCAGTTTTTGTATTGTATGCACTGTAAGCATTGTTTGTTTCTGATCTATCATCCACAGATCCAGACGTTTTCTGAGAAGCTCAGGGATGCGGCGGAGAAAGCCCACATCAGAAAGCCCATTCCTGGGAAGGCCAACGGAGTCCTGGTCCTTCAGCAACCAATCTACATCGAGGCATACGTGGGCGCCATGGCCTTCCTTGGAAACCAGAACAAACTGGGCTATTGCATGGCCCGAGGAAACCTTGGATTTTAAACATTGGAGCTTTTCATGCTTTTCATGTTTCAATGTTTTCTCCAATTTTAAAATCTTAAACCTGCTTTAAATTGTCCAACAGGAAGTTAATAGAAACCTCACAATATGCCACTAGGGATTCTTATGCTTTTGTTTTACTGAATGTATAGTTCCCACCGCTCTTTGCTGGTGTGTGGTACTCAGAAATATCCAGATTTCGGTACGGTTCTTCTATGGGTAACAGATCCGCCGCTGCTTCCAAGCAGCACTTTTTTCCCCGTTGCTCCTCAGTGATATGGTAATTCAACTCTTTCGCAACGAGACTCTTTTCTTCCTCCCCCGGTATTTATGTTAGGAGCTCATTCCCCATTCCATTCCACCCCTTAGAGATCCACTGGAGCATAGGGGCTCATTTGTCAGCTTAGTTTTTATCATTTTCAGTGTATTTGTACAGTTCATACAGTTGAGGAATTTTCCCTTGATTTTTGTGTTTGAAGCTTTGTTGCCTTGTCTCATCAGCCTGATAAGAAATGGTTTCCCTACTTTTTGGTTCTTTTCAGCAATGAGCACCATGCTGCTTTTTTAAGTTAGACGTTTTTCTTCTTTGGTTATGATTGGTTAACACCTAGTTTACCTTAATATTAAAACATGCATTTACTGATGTCTATAATAGGAGAACAGCTGGTAAAATCTCTTTACAAGGTAGCCAAATGATTGATGTGGTGTTTATAAAGAATTCAGAAAATACAAGATGAAATCTGATCTAATTACTATTTTATGATCTATAACATAGGGCCAGGCCAAATCATTGCGTTGTGTATATATATTTTTGATGGTTTTTATGAAGTTCAATGACACATGATTTTCTGCATTGCAACAGAATGTAAACGTTGGAAGTAAAGTAATCCAAGCTGCGGCTGGGAATATATCTGATTAAATTATTTTACAGCAACATGTGTTGTATCATTGTCATTACCCAGCGTTAGTGCTGCAGATGGCTACTGACAGTGATGCCTCTGCCTGTTCCTTTAAATTAGAGTGCTTTGTGTCATTAGGAGTCTCAAAACATGTGACGTGGGAGACATCCATCCTAAAATTTGCTGTTCTTTTGACTAAAACATAATTTAGGTGGAATCGCAGTTTTCTCATCTGTCATTTTTAGCCCAGTTTTGGGGTTGTCACAATGCCAAAGTCAATGTCTGTACTTAGTACAGAAAAACACTCAACACCACTTCCAGTTCTCTGAAAACCGGTTTTTGAAGGCACAGGGCGTTTTCTAATACAGTTCAGAAACAATATTAATTACAGTATAACAATATGTTTATTGTCTTAATCAGACCCAATACATAGTTGGCAATTCAGTACCCATTTTGAAAAAACTAATATAAAAAAAACTGTAGACAAGATAACAGTTCATCAAAGTATTCAGTGTAAATATGGATCTGGTCGATAGAAAAAATCTTCTTTTGGCATATAAACAAGGATCTAGTCCATGCAAATGTATTCAGCAGCTGCCCTGTTCCATTGGTCAGAAAACTTGACCAGACCTGAACCTAATTAAAAAGCTATGGGCTGTTGTCAAGAGAAAGATGAGAGACACCAGATGACCTGAAGGCAGCTATCAAAGTAATCCGGGCTTCCATTACACCCACACAGAATTAGAGGCTGATCACCTCTATGCCACGCTGCATTGATTCAGTAATTCATGCAAGAGCAGGCCCAACCAGGTATTGAGTGCTGAACATACTTTTCAAAAGCCTAGCATCTTATACTCATCACCTTCTGCTTATCTTGGACTGGGTCACGGAGGCGGCAGACTCACCAGAGATGCCCAGACACCACCTCTAGCTTCTCTGGGGGAAGCCCAAGATGTTCGTAGGCCAGCCGAAAGACATAGTCTCTCTGAGTCCTTGAAAGCTTGTGAATTTGAAAAAAACAAGTTAAAGCCATGGAAAGTTTTTAAAAACAACCATAAAACGACAGCATCCTTGAAAGTTCTGGAATGTTTTATGGGGGGGTTGGAAATTTCACGTGGATGACAGGCGGTGTCAACATTTTTTTTGTTTGTTCGGGACTGCATTTTTGTGTTTCCTATACGTAGTCAACACAGTTAACGTCCCCAATGCACATGCATTGGTGCGTGCAATCTTCTCGTGGGTGAATTACCAGTCACACTGAGTCAGAGTCACTGAGTCGGCACGTGATGAAATTTCAGGATGCATGGCTTGCCAAACAAAGATATGCTGAGTGCTGGTCAAAAGACCCAAAAAACATGCAAAGAAACAAACAACGGCCGGCTGCAAATTAATCAAAGTCAAGAGCATGAGCAAAGCTGTATTGTCCGGTCATGCCGTGATAACTCATCACAAAAAGGAACTTTTGAAATTAAAAGCTGGTTATGTTGTCTCAGAAAAAATAGGTTACAGCTAACTTACCTTTGTCTGTGCAAGTGTCGGATCAATGGATGAATGTGAACATATATGTGTTGGGATGTTGTATGGTTGACTGCTATCATACTAGCTCCTTGACCTCTTAAGTTAAAGTGAATCTTCCCTTACTAAAAAGTTTTTTGCAGAAAACTGCAGATTTTTCTACAGATTTTGATCATTAATGCTGTATACTACAGCATTACTGCAGTTAATTAAATATTTTGGACAAAAATAATAATAATCAAATGTACTACAGTATTTCTGCGATGTCCAGCACAATGCCATAATTTGCAAATGAAAATATTGCTGTACTGCAAAAAAACTGCATTGTTTCGTAAGGTGCCAAATTCTACATTTAATCTGGCTTGCATGTTAATTTCTTTTAACAATAGATGATATTGACACATCTCCCTTGGCTTAATGCAGTGTTTGGCTTAGAATAAAATGACTTAATAATAAGACGTGTAGCTTGTTGTTACTGATAGTCTGTAGCCTAGGCCTACATTTACTATTTGTAAGTAAGAGTCCTACAGTAGCCATGCCATTTGTAGGCTTTGTTCAGAAATTGCACGGTGTTGAATGTATCTTTATGAATGCAACCTAGTTCAGTTGGCCCTGACATCTGCATTCTGAATTATAAATCACTTTGAGAATTTGTGAATGCAAGGACTATGAGCTGTGATTTTACTGTATGTTACTATAAACATGCTTTGACAAACTGCTTTTTAACAGGTATTTCAACTGCTGCAGTCTCAGGTGTGAATGATTATTTTTAGTTTTCAAATGACTGTCTTTGTCTACATTGTGTTGGCTTTGTTATTGTACAGCTTCAACTTTAGTCAGCTTCCAGCCGGAGCCCCCTGACGAAATAGGGAGATGTGACACTTGAAACTTTATTTACAGAGCTAGCGCTTCAAAACAGGATTGATTTTGGCAAGATTAATTTTATGGTCAAACAACCTTTTTTTAATATGCTTTGTTTTTTGTATAAAGTTTCAAAAACAAAATAAGACAAATGGAGTGTGCAAAGACGTCTCATTGGCTCAAAGGGCTCACCTTTCCAGGGAACTGAAACTAAATCTGACTGGATCTGATCTGTCAATGTTTCATCTTGTTTCTATTAGTTGATAAACATCTTAATCTTTTTCACAGCTTTAGTCCCTTTGTATTTTTACTTAGAAAGAGATGGTTCTTTATATTAAAAAAATACAATGTTTTTCTTACTCAAATTAACACCCAAGGAATGTGGCTGGAAAACAAGGCCAAGTAATCACCCCTCCACCACAATGTGTACACAGTTGGTTTTTGTTCTACGGGGACATCATGGGCCGGATGTCCCTACTCTGGTCTCATCTGTCCAAAGATGACCTTGAGGTGTAGCTTTCAGTCTTGTCATGTTCCTTTGAGAGAGAAGATGATTTCTGGTGCCAACCTTTTCAAACAAGATAAACTTGTTCCATCTTATTTTAACTGCCCTGTCATGAACTTCAGCATTTATTACGCCCGGTGAGCCCTGAGGGGATACTGGTGTAGTTCTTGGGATTTTCGTTTTTGGAGGAGTCTGACCTTTGGGTGAATTCTCCACTGCAGTGGAGATTAGCAGCAGTGTTAAATGTTTTCCACTTGTTGAAAATCAGTAAAACTCTAGCAATGCATTTTACTATAGCTTTTTAAAAACTAAACTCAGTGAAGACAGGGAAATAAAAGATAAAGAAGCATGGAATAAAAAAGGTTTTAACTTAATAAGGCTTTAATTAAAGCTGCATGAGATCACACACCACATTTCCTTATTCTAAGGATCTAGCAGAAGAAACAAGTACATGTAAATCTTTAATTGTTTCAGTTGCTTTGAATTTTGGTTAATTGCATGTGATGCATCCTGTGGGAATGAACTTTATTCTTGCCAAAGTATGTTATGTAGTCTCCTATTTTATTTCTATGGACTCCACCAATAAAACCGAGGGAAAAAAATAACTTCACCTACACAATATTTCACAATAAAGACAAGCAATTATGCTGAAACAATGAATAAGAACATAAAATAGACCAAATGTTCCAACTGTACTATTTTAAAGCATCCCCATCGGGAGACAAGGTTAAGTAGGAAGTTACCCAGCAATCTGTGCAGCTGTAATTCTTCAAGGTAAATTATAAGGCTGAGTTCAGCACCTTTGGTTTCATGTATCATAACCTGAGGGTTGGAAAGGGTTAACATGTTTCCTCCCAGATTGAGGACGTGTCTCTTATCCCTGATCAAGCACCACTCTGGCCTGGAGCAAAGCTCTTCATTCATATTTCTGCACTTTAAGGTCTAAAAGGTGCTCAGAGAACAGGATTAACAGGCAGTTAGGTGAACGCTCATTAAGTTTCTCAGCCTGCAACAGTTTGAGTCACTAGGCCATGCTAATGTCCGCATGCCTTTATTTTGTTTCCATAGAGACCACTTTGACCTTTCAGGAGTTTCCTTCTGTAATCACCACAACTTTAATGCACTGTTGGTGGAGGAATGAGATGAAGCAGCAGGCCTCACCTGTATCCATTATCTTTTACCGCCACAAATCTGGATGAATAGAAACAAGTTTGAGTTTAGATGTGCGTGCAGGATACAGGAGGGCGTGTTGCTGAGAATGATTTACCTTTTGTCCTTACATGATCCTTTTTCTCTCTCTCTTTTGGAGATCATTGTGCTGAGCCCTAAAGGCAAAACAACTGAGTTAGAGCTCTGCTTCGCTCTTATGATTTACATGACAGTTCTGAACTCACAGCTAAGGCAGAACATAAAAGTGCGATTACCACAGAGTGAGAGGACGACAGCCACAAAGTGACCGCAAGGTCAGGCAAAGTGACCACAAACACAAAATCATAATAGGGAGTTGCAAAAAAAATTAAGAACAATAGAGCAAACATAAACAGATCCGAAATCAGGTCAGAAACAACAGATGAGCTAAAAACTGATTTTAGAGTGACATTAATATTAACCAAATAATCCCAAACCAGGCTTTTATCTTCATTATTTTCATACCTGCATTAAAATAATGTATTTTTCAATGTTCAATCAGCACAGCTTTAAAATAGGAACAAGTCTGTGATTTCTAACCTGAATGTGTTGTGGAGTCTGAACTGATACTGTTAATACAAACTGAGTGTGGAAATCTTGTAAAATGTGGCAAGTTATACAAAAAAACGCCTCTCAAAATGCAAATAATCAAGTGTACCTCAGTCCTTTGCTAACTTGGCCAAGATAAATGAGATTTAGTGCTTGTTAGCAACTACATTCCTTTCTGCAAAGGTAGGTTGTTGCCTTGGGCTAGATAATATACTGTGTGCTTTGCTGCAGTTTTTCCCCCCACCAGCAGAACATCAAAGAAATCATCTCACAGTTTGTGGTTATTGACTGACGCCAATGAATGCCAACAAGAAAAACAAGCTAATATAAGCATGCAACATTAATTCTGTATATTCCAGGAAACAGATCAATTCTGTCATAAACCTTGTTGTGCAATTACACATTGTTTCAAAGTTATTCAATGTTTAATAAATAACTCTCTGTCTGTTAGTGTATTGTCAGGTGAATGTCAGTTCTAGAGCTGATAGGACATTAGTTGAAAGGGATGATTCGAGCACTAGTGATCTTTTTAACAGCAAACCCTGCACACATAAGGAGTGTCAACTTCTCTTCGAGTTCAAGAATTTATTACCAGAAATAAATGAACATCCAGAGAACATCACTATAGAATGCTGTTTATCTGAATTAACACTATATTTCAATCAACAAACCCTCTCTACAATGCTAGTGAAACTTAACTAAAACTACTAAGCAAAATGCTGATTAAAAGAAGCTAAGGAAAAAGACAAAATAAAGTGATTGATCATCATTATCAGCATCATCAGAATAATTCAGTGAATCCTGGTTCACTGCAGATCTCCGTTAAAGAACCAAAGTTCAACTTAAAGAACATGGAATGAAGTTAAATTAGCTTAACTAATTCAGAACAACATTTGGGATGTGTTTCAATCCATTCACAATCCAAATCCTGAGTTAAAACATTATTTTATGAAATAACATTTTAAAGAAGGATTTTCTGGGACTATGTCTCCCGGCTGGCCTGGGAACGTATTGGGATTCCCCCAGAGGATCTGGCCCAAGTGGCCGGGGAGAGGGACGTCTGGGCCTCCCTACTGAAGCTGCTACCCCCGCGACCCGACCCCGGATAAGCGGAAGAAGACGGACGGACGGACGGACGGACGGACGGACGGAGAAGAATTTTCTCAGTAAACATCAGTAAACTTCCAGAATGCTCCATGTTATTAATGAGATCATACCTAGGCTAGGGGTCGCTCTAGCGATCTGTCGGTTGATATTAATCAACATTAATATTCCATATTAATGCGGCAATAATACTCATAGCACTATTGAATAATGGTAGAGCGAAGCAAAACAAACCTTATGTTTGACACAAATTGTAGTCGTACATCCGGGAAGAGCAAAAGTTATCTGGGAGCTAATAGCATTAGGCTAACGGACATTCGGCGCTAACTTTAAAAAGCTTTGGCTTTATTTTAGTTGTAATGAGTGGACCGGATAACACAAACATCAATTTCCCATCAATGTAAAACCCTTGTGGAGATAACGTTTGTTATAACCATAAAACACACTCGAATTACACCGGCAATGACATGGTTAGAAGAATGCTAACAGGAGCTACCCTGTAAGCTCCTGTAATGTGTGAAATTCCTTTGCTTACAACCCATTTTGATTTGTCCTCAGGTTACATGTTGTTCCCAATTCAACATAAATTCTTGCCATGGCTTGATGGCACAACAACCTTAAACAGATGCTAAAACATTTGAATGTAAGGTTCTGTCAGAAACCTATATGCAGTTAATATCTTACTTGCAGTATGTGTCCTCCTTATTTGTCATAAAGCAAGATTTGCTGGCCAAAGAGACTGAAGTTAATGGCTAATGGGAGAGGGGCAGAGAGTTGAGCCAAAAAGCAAAACTCTCCATTTACCAGTCTGTCTACATTCTGACCCTTACCTATGGTCATGAGGTCTGGATCACGACTTAAAGAACAACATCCCAGAAACAAAAAAGGTTTCTACCAGATGGCGGGCTGATGCTTCTCCGGATTGAAAGGAGTCAATTTAGGTGGTATGTACATCTGATCATGATGCCCCCTAGGTGCCTTCTTTTTGAGGTTTTCTGGGGCTATCCCACTTTAAGGAGAGTGCAGGGAAAAAGTACAAATCGCTGGAAGTACTGTGTATGTTGCCTCTGACCTGGGAACACCTTAGGATCCCCCAGAATAAGCTGGAGGATGTCGTTTTGGAGAGGGATGTCTTGAATTCCCTGCTGGACCTGTTGCCCATGACCCGGTCTCAAATAAATAGATGCTAATTATTAAATAAATTAAGTTTTATTTCAGTTTATGCATATAGCGCCAATTCACAACAAGTCATCTCCCGTCATACTGACAGATCAGTTAAAATGTGTTCTATCTACCCAAAAGATTGCATCAAGTCACTGACCAGATGGACAGGCGGAGGGATAAATATATCAGTGGTGTTGAAACTTATGTCATACAGGTCAAAATTGTCAAGTTGAAAGTTTGGGAAGTTTTTGGTTGTTTTTTTTACCTGCTCCGCAGTGAAATGTATACACAATATTTGAATGAAACAGACAAAGTAGTCTGGTTTTCTTAAGAAGGTATCTGTAAATCATTTTGGAGTCGAAATCTAAAATAGATTTTGTACATTTGCTTTATTCCTTTAAAGTAGACATATCACCAGTTTTTTTTTAACCCTTAAATCCCTTTTGTTGTGTCTATGGGAGTGCAGAAAGTTAAACGTGGTCTTTTCAGGTGTTGTGTAGTTATTTTAAAATTCAGTTTGGGTCATTAATTTCAAGCTGTTCAGTTGTCTCTGTTCTCTATCACGTTTTATTTATTTATTTTATTTTTTTAACAATTACATCACTGTGTTTGCTGTGGAATTGCTAAACCACCATTTTTTTAACTGTAGTTTTGTAGTCTAAGCTGAAGGACGCCGAAGCTACAAAAGGATTAAGTGAAAATGTTTAGTTGTTGGGTGTATTAACCCACACAGCTCATTACACCGTAACCCAGCATACTACAAAAATGGCTGAACAGGTTTGAACGCTCTGCTACGTACTAAGTTTAAACAAAAGCAAAAAACATGAACCATAAAAGATTAGTACTTTTGGTTGTTTCTACAAATTTCCATTTTAAGAACACTTTAATATGTCAATAAGATTTTAAGTTAAAAATTGTATTTTACATTTTATTCTCTTAACTTTCTCGGCTGGTGGGTCTAATTCTAGGGGCACAAATGGCACATGAGCTGCATTCTAGCCACCCTTGATGAGTACACTGATTTGATGACATGTTTCCGTATTTCAACTGTATCCATTTTCTTGTGAAGTGCCTTGAGGTGAATTGGCTCAGTGTAAATAAACTGCATTGAATCTAAAGAAGCGTGACTTGTAGGAAACAATATTGACTAATGAACAAATTAGCTGCTAATCGATCGACGGTCTGGCCTAAGTGGTTTTGTTAGGAGGTCAAGGCCACCTTTCCTCCCAGCGGAAGTCTTCATGTCCGGCTCGACAGGTCCAAGTGGTTATTTTGCCTGAATGTGATGCGAGATGTGTTTCCCTGTGCCCCGCAGTGGAATCTGAAAGTGAGAGGCTTAAAACCTGCCCATCAGTGCCCGTGACCCCGGATGGCCTCGGCTAACAACCAGAGCTGCCTGGGATGCTTGAGGCGAGTAACATTAGACAGATTCTGCGAGACACTTTTGCAACCCTGGTGTGGCACGCAGTCTTCTCATCTCTCTGAAATATCTCCAAAGTCCTCACAGATATGCCAGCCTGGAGACCAGGCTTCTCTTTCACAGGTCAAGCAACTTCAGGTCACAATTTTCATTTCTCTGACATCCGCAACGCTTGTTTGTTTGGTAAACATGTTACACCTGTCAGAAGAACGCTGGTTGCTAACGGGTCAGGTCCAACAGCATTTCCTATTTTCTGTGGTGCTTTCCCCTTCTTCTCACCTCGCTCGTATTTTCCATCTGTTGCCCTTGCTGCCGCGCATGCAGTAAGTGTGAAGGAGTGAATGTGTGAGGAGCGAGCGCGCTTGCGTCTGCCCACGCAGGTTTTGTGTTCACACACAGAGACTACTGGCTTGTTGTCTGAATTGCTGCCTTGTAATGGAGCTAGAGTCGCTGTTTTTATTTATCCCTCTCCCAGCTGTCACTGTTGTGTCTGGAAGTGCGCTCGTTGAACTCGGAGCCATGGGACACTTGGAGAACTGTCAAATCCACTAACGCTCCAAACTATGCAGAATGTTACGGCCCAGAACACACCCTGGATTCACTTCATGGAAAACAAAAGCTAGGGAGGATATTCGAAGAAACGCACAACCTTAATCTGACTCCATCAGGCCTCTGTAGTCTGTTTGTTTTGTTTTTCTATTCTTTCTGACATCAATCTTTGGCAAAATTGTCTTTATATTTCTTGGAATTTTTTAGCCCAAATCATCAATTAACTTCATAGTATATAGCTGGAAATAATTGATGAACTATAAATGGGATCTTCCACTTCCTCTACAAACATTATGTCTGTAACATAATAATTAATTTGTCTGAACTACCATCTAAATACTGAAACAAGTCAGCAAGTAAGGAGTTCAGAGCACCTGTCAAAAATATTCATACTCCCTGAATTTTTCGTCACATTGTAACCAAAAAATGTTGATGAATTTATGAGAATGTAGAGGACAATCCAAGGTTTTGTGAAGAGGGAGCTAAAGAACAAAAGCTTTTCATAAATCTTCTCCCAAGATATTCTGTGCACAGAATGCCTTTGGATTGTGGCAAAGCCACCTTTGACTGATATTACAGCTGCAAATTTTTTGGAGCATGTATCCACCAGTTCTGGACATCTACAAAAAGAATGTCTTATCGTCCCCTTCTCTGCAGAAAAGCTCAAGCTCAGCCAAATGTTCTGTGAGTCTTATCATTAACTCTCAAACTGATTTAGGACTAGACTTTGACTGGGCCATTCTAACACATGGGTATGTTTTGATCTAAATTATTCCATTGTAGCTTGCGTTGTTTGTTTGAGGTCTTAGTTTTTCAGGTAAACCTCATCTCCAGTTTTGAGCCTTTTTACAATCACTAAAAGGATTTTATCTTCATCCATCTTTCCATGAATTCAAGTCTCTGGTAGGGAGGTATAAAGCATCCTCACAGCATAATGCTGCCACCACTGTGTTTCACAATGGTAATAGTGTCTTAAGGAAGAGTTGCACTTTCCATAACAGATATTTGCAAGCATATGTGTATTTTGGTCTCATCGGACCAACGCACTTTGTTTCACATGCTTGTGTTCCCTACATGGCTTGTGGAAACCTTTAAACTGTTCTTCGTTTGGCTTTTCTAAGCAATTTTTTTTGTTTTTTTGTTTTTTGTTATTTTACCAGAAAAAACAACAACTGATTTGTCGAATGCACAGCTAATGATTGTTCTGTTAGCAGGATTCTCTCATTGTCTCGTGGACGCCCATGTCTTGATAGGTTTGCCACACTCCATTTTCTGCTCACAGATTGAACAAAGCTCCAAAACAGTCAAAAGCTTAGGAGACTTTTTTTTTAAGTTAGCCATGCTTTTAACTTCTATACAACTGTGTTCCTCTTCTGTTGTGTTCATTTAGCACTTTGTGCCCTAATGTTCTCAAAAAACAACAACACAAACAGCTGGATTTATAGTTAGATTTCTATTTAGACTTATTATTAGGTGGCTTCTGAAGGCTATCGGTTGCACTGGATTTTATTTAGGGGTGTCAGAGTAAAGGTGACTGAATGCAAACGCACACAACACTTTTCACATTTCTTTCTGTAACAATTATAGAAAACCACATGTTTTTGTCTGTACCAATCTGAGATATACACTATGTGTTAATCTGCTACATGGGGCCAGATGATAATTCAATAACTATACATATATAACAAACTATATATATATATATATATTAGGGCTGGGCAACGATTAAAATATTTAATCGCGATTAATCGCACTGATTAATCGCGATTAATCGCGATTAATCGCATTGTATTTACAAACTCCAAGAATGAATTCAAAAGTAGTGTAAAGAGCACTTTTATTTTAATGTTCTGCTGCCATATGAACAAAAGTGTTGTAACATTTGTAGCACTTATCAGTAACACATATTTAGTGTAAAGCTCAACTTAAACATGTAAAACAAAAAATAGCAATAATAATAAATTAAAGCTTATTGCCACTGACAGGGAATTCTCTTTATGGGGAAAAAATCTACCAAAAACAGGCAATTTCTGAGGTAACAGCAGGGAGCAGCATTACCATTTTATGTTCAATACCAAAGTTTAACTTGGCAGTGGTTCCAACTAACTTGTTTCTGTCATATTCCATGCTGGAAGAACTTTAAACTGAAATGCTTGCTAACTCGATATGCTTGCGTTTATTTGACGTTGACACGCGGTTTTTTTGTTGTTGCTTTCTCGCGCGCATATAGTGAATGGCAGGGGGAAAACAGGCAAAAATACATGGATACTTTGAAACGAGAAGCGACTTCACCGACGGCGTCGATGCAGACCCCCCCCGCTCCGCTCCGCTCCGCACAAAACTTGTTCCGGCCGCCAACTCACCGCCTCGCCTCGCCTAAGCTTGCTCGCGGTACCTGCGGGAAACACCGCCTTCCGCATGTCAGCTGTGTTTTTTTCCGGCCAGCACCTTTCTTCCTCTTTGAATCTGAGGCTGGGCTGACAGCGAGGTTATTGGCGCATTATCGCCACCTACTGTTCTGATTCAAACCCCTACACCGCAGCAACAGACCTTCACAAAATAAAAGCATGTGACCAACATGCGTTAACGCGCGTTAAAGAAAATATCGCCGTTAATAGTCTAATGAGTTAACGCGAAATTAACGCGTTAACTTGCCCAGCCCTAATATATATATATATATATATATATATATATATATATATATATATATATATATATATATATATATATATATATATATATATATATATATATATATATATATATATAAAATCAAAATCTTCAGTTTTGCTAAAAAGTCAGTTAAAAAAAGGGTTACATTTGAATTAAGTGTTTATGTGCATTTTTTTTAATCAAAAAATAGGCCAACGCTGGACTTAAAACATGCTTTGATTTTTTTAATAATTATTGACATTGATTAAGAGGATTTCTATTTTATCTATATGCTTTTTTCTACATCGTCCAGCTCTACTGTCACATAAAATCCCACAAAGGTTTGTGGTTGTTGGCCTAAACTGTAAAAGAATTTGAAAAGGTTATTTGAGTATTTAATGCTTTGCAAAGTAAAGATAATGTATAGGAATAAATAATGAATACACACTGACAACGCAGTGAAATTTCCCCCAGCTCGTTATCATTGCATCATCAAATAGGAGGAGCACCATGGTAGAGATGGATTTTGAGTGAGTCAAGGTGCCGTTTATAATGTGGAAAGCCATAAAAGGGTGTCTGCTTCTCTTGGTCCACCAAATCCTCCAAAGATGCACCCGATTCAGCGAGTACCACCACCTGCTCAAGGGGTTGCAGCTTCTGTCTGTCCAGGGCCCAGTATGAAGACCTGCTGCCCCAAGTTCGGGGACAAATCACCCTCAGGGACACCAACTACATGCACCCTATCTTAGCTGCAGAATACTTTATTATTTCTCATGTCATAATAAAAAATAAAAAGAAGTCGTCTTAGACCTGTCACTAGACTATTTGCTGGTGCAGTGGGTGCTGGGTTACTCCTGGTACATGCGGCAGGCATGTGGCAAAGGTATGCAGGAAGTTCCTGGTGGATGAAGGAGTTAATACTGGCCTCCATGCTCCACTGACCTAGATCCAGTAGAACATCAAGGTTCTGACATGTTTAGGTCTATCTGACATTAGTGTTTTACCTAGACTGTCCAGGAGCTCGCTGATGCCCTAGTCAGGATCTGGGAGAAGATATGTCAGGACACCTTCCACCCTATCTTAGGAAGCATGCCCCGACGTTGTCAGGCATGCATACAAACACGTGGGGGCCATACTAACTACTGAGGACCTTTTGGAGTTGATGCAGTGACATTTCAGCAAATTGGATCAGCCTGCTGTATCAGTTTTTCAGTTTCGCTTTCTCTGTGACTTCAGATGAAGCCCTCTGGGGGTTAATGATATTCATGTTCACTAAATGATGTGGCAACCTTTTGTTTTTGAACACTTTACACGTTTCATATCGGTATAGAGAGCCAGCAGATTTTTTTTTTCAACTGAGATCTGATGTGTTTCAATGTGTTCCTTTATTTGGAGCAGCAAAGTATGGGGTGTAAGCAGGGAAGCATTTTTAAACCTGTTTACTGCAACTAATCAATGCAAACCAGTGACACACTTTAAAAAAAGAATCCTGTAAACACACCTTACTTCACAGTTTACAAATACTTGTGCGTCTGTTATCATATCTTAAATAAACCAACACTGAATGTACTAGAGTGATTTTATGATAAATGTGAAGTGGCTTCTATTCCAGTCTGTACTTGTAGCTCCTGAAGATCACTGCACCAGCATATGTTCAGCTACATAAAGGACTGCTCTGAGACGACTGCTTTCCCTGCCATATTTTACATTTCAGACAGAATATGAGACCCAATCTGTGTTGGCTTGTCAGTCAACCAGCCTCTTGTTTTAGGATGCCCCCATTAGACGGTGGACAGGCGATCAACGGTGGTGGAGCTAAGCGCTGATGACAAGCTGCTGGAAAGGCCGCAGTGGGAGACAGACTGAGAGGAGGTTGCATGGGGACTGGCCTGAGAAGCAGACACATATGCACAAACCCACATTCAGCTCCTCATACACATGCACATCATAGCTGCTTGCAATCTGACGCCCGGGATAAGATTTTATTGCTTCAGTGGATAGCAAAGTGTCTGATCCACACTACCTAGGCTGTGATTAACATGAGATTGTCATTAACTTTAATTATTGTTGAATTTCATGTTTAGAGTGAAGTGAAAAATATTCATCATCCACATCCAACTAATATGGGAAAAGCATACTTTATTCAATTCTAGTTAGTTTTGCTTGAAAATATATATATTTTTTATTAATAGAGCCGCTGTCAAGCTGTTTATGCAATCCCTTGCAACAGTATTCACACCTCATTTAACTTTTGAACATTTTGTCGGGTTTCACCCCACCTACCTCAAGGTTTTTTATTGGGTGATTGAATCTGATAGAGCAAAAAAAAGAAGAGCATGGTTGTGAAGTGGAAGAAAACGGAAACCTGTTTTTAAAATTTTTGTAGAAACTATACTGTAAAGTGTGGTATACCATTGTATTTGCCCCACATTTACATCTATCCATCTTCCACTCAACTCCAAGCCACCACCACAGCATGATGCTGCCAGCACCATGTTTCACCAAGGGAATTGTGTTACCAGGGTGAAGCACACTGTTAGTTTTCCTCCACACATGTTTTACAAGAATGCCAAACAGTTAAATGTTGGTCTCATCTGAACACAGTGTGTGCCACAGTTGGCTTATGGCCAACTGTGGCACACTTCTTATGGCAAACACTTCTTATGGCCTTCTCTCAGTGATTACACTCTTCTTGCCACTCTTCTTAAAACACCAGATTCATGGAGTGCCTGATAAAAAAAATTCTGCATCAGATTCTTCCACCTGAGCAATGGATCTCTTTGCAGCTCTTCCAAAGTTACCATGGACCACCTGGTAACTTTGGTGGTCCATGGTAAAATCTGTGATTTTTTTCACAGTTATAAAGACTCACTATGGAGAGACTAAAGAGCCACGGGATGCAGACCCCGGTCTAGTTGATGGTGTAAGGGATTGCTTACGAGAATGTTGTGAATGAAAGTGTCTAAAACGCATAATGAAATCGGATTCTCCCCAGCAACACCCCCACACACCCAATGCCCTACATGTATGGCGGCATGATGGAGCAGGCAGAGGGAGGTGTCTGGGGATGAGGAGAAAAGGACTGGCGAGCATCATGCTCTCCCAGGAAGCCAGCTCCCCTACTGACTCCAAAAGCATCCCTGTTCTCCAAAAACCCAGCCGGAGAGGGAGGCTCTGCCACACCACCATTGCCCGAGGGGCCAGGGACAGGCGGCAGGGCCCGAGAGCCAACCGCAAACCAGGACCAACACCACCACCTCCCCAACCCGCCCACCCTTTCTGACCACGGTGGGAAATAAAAAGAAACACAGTTAATTTCACGCCAGAAACATGCATACCCCTGTTTCCCGGATAGAACCAGCTCCGGGAGACGTCATGGACTAGGACCAAGATGAGGAGCCGGACACGGAGCCCTCCAAACAACTACCCCCAACCGAGGAAAGAGAATGTAGTCCCACCCTAACACTAACAGTCAAACAACTCCCATACGACAATAGACACCCAGGCAGGGTTCACTCCCCCTACTTCCCCTCCCCCCACTGGCAGAATGCACCCCCTGAAGGGGAGAGCATCTGCCATGAAATGTTAATGTCCATATCCCCCTCCTAGCTCAACAGGCCCCCCAGCACACCAGAGGCCCCAGTAGAGCCAGATACCCGGGCATACACCAGCCCAAACCCCATGCAACATACTCCACAGAACCCAAACCCCCAAGGCCTCGCCGGGACACCCGCCCGAAGATGACAGACCCCAGGAACCCAGAGCCCCAGACCTACCCTACACCCACCCAGCGGTAGCACAGCTACCAAGTCAGTAACCCACGTCCGCCAACGCAGAACCCACTCAGAGCATCGCAAGCAGTTGCCGGAGGCCGCCCTGATGCCCAGCCAGGCCCGCCCAGGTGGAGGCCACAGACCCAGACCCACCAGACACCCCACTCCGGGCACCCCCCAGGCACCCCCTGAATCAGCCTCCATGCCCTACAGGACACACCCCACAGTCCCACACCCCCACTAAGTGATGGAGCCTATAAAAGGAGCCCAGAGAGCTCAATTTTCGGGTGAAGAGAGGGGCGGAGCTCTCCACCGACCACTACCTGGGTCTCGTCCCACCGGGAGGAGACCCAGGGGAAGACCCAGGACACGCTGGAGGGACTATGTTTCTCGGCTGGCCTGGTAATGCCTTGGGATTCCCCCGGAGGAGCTGGCCCAAGTGGCCGGGGAGAGGGACGCCCGGGCCTCCCTACTGAAGCTGCTACCCCCGCGACCCGACCCCGGATCAGTGGAAGACGATGGATGGATGGATGGATGGATGGATGGATGGATGGATGGATGGATGGATGGATGGATGCTTACATCAAAGTTATCCAGCAAGCAAACTGAGGGTGAAGGTGAAATTTTACAACTCAGGCAATTTGACAAGTCCTTACATATCAGGACTAAGAACCTCTGAACAGGTGTATATAACCATAGTGCATGAATATAATTGTCAGGATTATTGCCTGTGCGCTGTCAACAGATATTAAATTGTGCAAAACCCATAATGAATAATCTTTGACCTATATAGTGTACAGTGTCAAGGATTTAGTATTATTTATTGTTTTTTTAGTATATTTGGATGTCTAGTCATTTTGAAAGTTCTTAGAAAGTTCTTAGACATATCTGAGCCCAGATGTTTTGTTCAAAGCTGACTGATAAATCCTCTTCCCATTTCATAATAGGAATAAATATTGAATCATGTAGTTTAGATAGTGTCCTATATAATTTTGACAGTAGTTTTGGGGGGGTTTAAATCCAGGAACTCTAATATATTTATTGGAATTTATAAACCACCTTTAATATGCTTAATACATTTTTTTTTATCTTAGATTTTATTTGTTGATATTCTAAGAATTTATTTTTATTAATACCATATAGTATATTTAGGCCCAGACGTCCCTCTCCCCAGCCACTTGAGCCAGCTCCTCTGGGGGAATCCCAAGGCGTTCCCAAGCCAACCGAGAAACATAGTCCCTCCAGCATGTCCTGGGTCTCCCTCTGGGTCTCCTCCTGGTGGGACGTGCCTGGAACACCTCACCTGGGAGGCGTTTTATATTTGAGCTAATAAACAGCGAATCCGAAATCTTGATATTATTACATGTTTTCTGTTCTGTGTCTAGCCAGGGCTCATCTAAGGGATTATGTTTTATCCATTTTGAGATGTATTGTAGCCTATTTGCTAAGAAGTAGTGATGGAAGTTAGGCAGATCTAGTCCCCCTCAATCCTTAGTCTGCTGTAGCACCTTTAAGCTAATACGAGGGGTGGGGGGGTATCTTTCCAAAGATATTTAGAGATGGAGGAGTCCAGAGATTTAAACCAGTCAAATTATGGTTTATTGGGGATCATTGAGAGTAAGTAATTAATTCTAGGTAAAACCATAATTTTAATTGAAACAACCCTACCCATAAGTGATCTGTCAAGATCCTCTTAAATCTTTTTTTAAAAAAGGGATGTAGTTAAGTTTTGGTAAATCTGGCAATTTCAAATATTTAATACTCCCTGATTGCAGTTGTAAATCTAGGGGGTTCTGTAAAGAACAGTTAACTGGCAGTACTGTAGATTTAGACCAATTTATAGAGTAATCTGAAACTTTAGAGAAAGATTCTAATAATCTAATTACTTGAGAGAGAGAGAGAGAGAGAGAGAGAGAGAGAGAGACAAACAGACAGACAGACAGACAGAGAGGTTTTTTAAAAATTCTAAGCTTAATTATCTATATTCATAAGGCTGCAGCTTGAGCTAAAACAGCTAAAACAGAAAGCAGCATAGTAAGGGAGGAAAGCAGAGTAGAGGTGGTGTGTGTGTGTGTGTGTGTGTGTGTTTGTGTGTGTGTGTGTGTGTGTGTGTGTGTGTGTGTGTGTGTGTGTGTGTGTGTGTGTGTGTGTGTACTTGTATTTCCACCTACGTGGGGATTTTGGCCTAACTGCGTGAATACACGTGGGGACCTGTTGACCCGTGGGGACTACATTTGAGGTCCCCACCGGCACAAGCCTATTTTGAAGCAGAAAATAGTGTATAGATATGCTCCATGCAATTTTTGAGGAAGTCCCCATGAGCTTCATTTCAAGACAAAATTTTGTGTGAGTGTATGGGCATGCGCGCCAGGTGGACACACAGAGGTACTGCAGTCCCCATGAGATCGCTGTTCTGGAAGAGTGCGTCACTACCTGCTCTATCTCTAGTGACCTCTATTGGTCAGAATGTATATTGCAAATTATTGGTCAATTTATGTGACCTCTATTGGTCAGAATGATTACTGCAATTTAATGGTTTAAACTTTAACTTTTAAAGTCTAACTTTTTACTTTTATTTCTTACAGTCTGAATTAATAAAGTATTTTTCATTTAATTTATTTTATTTTAAGTTGAAGTTTACATATATTTTCCCTTTCTGCAAATTATCTTAATTTATGTATTTATTTAGCCACATGTCATTTTCATGATCTGCTTTAGCAATGGCAGCAGGAGTGGGGGCATACAGGGTCTTAACCCCCCGACCCCCATCACGAAACAGCCCTGCCCCTCTTCATGCACTCCCAAGCAGTGGTGATGTTTATGGATTCACAATTTATGGCTTTGGTCTGTTGCTTTTTGGGTCACAGTTTAATCAAACCACAGCATTCATGCCTGCTTAGAGTAAAACAAACTTTGTCATTTTGTATTAACATAGTGCATACAAAACAAAATTACTTTGCACACAGCTTACAACAATGTAATGAGATTGCAATTGAGATAAAATAACATTACAATATAAAGTGTAGCCATGATGAGAATGTACAGTGCAGGAGAAAAACAGTTTTTAAAAAAGCAGAAGAACGTTCCACCATGTTTATAGTGCAAAAATAGCGGTCAAATGTTGGCAGTGTAAGATAATATCGGTGCTAAAATGCAGCAATCGTTCAATTGTGTACTTTTAAGTTTAAATGGATTGTGAAAGTTCAGCAATGTTTGCAGTGCAAAATGATGTGAAATGGCCATAAAGTTCAGTTCTGTGCATGTGTGATGCAGAGTCCAGTTTAGAGTTCAACAGTCTGATGGCAACGGGGAAAAAGCTTTTGCAGAAGCTGGTGGACCTTCAGTGGATGCTGCAAAGCCTCTTCTCAGAGAGCAGCATGGAGAACAGTCCATGGTGGGGGTGTGAGGGGTTACTGTGGATGTTATGCAGCGCTAAGATGAAATGTCCTTCATCAGAATTAGAATCAGAAATACTTTAATTATCCCAGAGGAAAATTAATGGATGGAAGAGGAGCCCTATTGACCTCTGTCCTCACCACTCTCCTCACATACTTCCAGTCAGAAGCGCTGTAGCCTCCACACCACACAGAGAGACAGTTGGTCAGAATGCTCTCTTTGGTGCTTCTGTAGAAGGTCTTGAGGATGGGCGGGGGCAGGTGGGCTCTCCTCATCCTCCGCACGAAGTATAAGTGCTTCTTTGCCCTCTTGACTACTGACATGGTGTTCACAGACCAGGCGAGGTTGTCTGTGATGTGCACACCCAAGAATTTGGTGCTGGTGACCACCTCAACACTCAGCTGTGGAGGTGGCGGGACCGTTTTTTCCTGAAGTCGTCGATGATCTCCTCCGTCTTGACGGAAGTCCAGGAGCAGCATCCACAAATGGTTGTTCTCTTCCAGGTGTGCCAGGTTTAGGTGAAGAGCAGATGACAGTAGTCTTCAGTAAAGGGGTTCCACTGGTATGCAAACTGGAATGGGTCGAATGTTGGGGGGACAATGGAGAAGATGTGTTCTTTTACCAGCCTTTCAAAGCACTTCATCATGATGGGAGTCAGTGCAACAGGCCGGTAGTCATTAAATGAGGTGACTTGAGGTTTCTTTGGCACCGGAATGATGGAGGAAGACTTAAAGCATTCTGGCACTGTTGCTTTGTCCAGCGAGGTGTTAAAAATGTCTGTGAGGACACCAGCCAGCTGACCTGCACATTCCCCGAACACCCGCCCAGGTATGTTGTCGGGGCCTGGGGCCTTCGAGTTGACTCTTCTCAGGGTCTTCAACACATTGGCTGTGTCAAGGCAGAGTGCATCCTCCTCCTGATGGGGAGCAGCTTTCACTGCTGGATTGCTGTTTAGTGCCTCAAATCTCCCAAAGAATCAGCATCAACTCTCATCTGCCTCACTGTAGGTTTTGCTCTGATCAGCAGGAGACTTCCGGCAGCGCCTCTGGAGGTAGCGGCTCCATACAGCTCTGACCAACTTGCGGACATTTTTCATAAAAAATGCCACCAAACTCACTCAAAACTACTCATCAACCCAGCCGATCAGTACTTGACTATCAGCGCCTGCTGGGGTTACGGTCATGTAGTTCTTTTGGACTCGTAACCACAACTACGCTCAATTGTTAACGTGGCTTCCGAGTACTCCGGGAGCAAGTCCCAGAGGCCCGCAACGCAGCAAACTCGCCCAGCAGCTCACGCTGGGGGAGGGCCAAGAGGAAGCGATGCAGCTGACCGAAAAAATGCGGCTGTCGGGGAGGTTTAGCAGCTAAGCTAACGGCTAACCCCTACAGAACACAGCTGCCATCCATCCTGCTCTCCAACGTCTGTTCACTGGAAAACAAAACAGACCATCTACAACTCGAGCTCTCTATAAGAGGGAGTTTAGAGACTGCTGTGCTCTCATCCTGACGGGGAATTGGCTTACATCATCAATCCCGGACAACGCCGTTAGCCTGGAGGGGCTCCTTACTTTCTGCGATAACAGAAACAAACAACTCAGTGTTAAGACCCGAAGAGGCGGGCTCTGTGTTTAATCAAAATCACATAGTGTAAAAATGCTAGAATAGTTACAAGCTTTTGCTCTCCAGACATAGAGCTCCTGACTGTTAGCTGCAGACCCTTTTGCCTGCCCAGAGAGTTCACTGTTGTTACCATCACAGCGGTTTACGTGCCTCCGAGCGCTAATACAAAAGAGGCAATGATTGTTCTCTATCAGACTATGTCTGAGCAGCAATCTGCTGCTCATTGCTGGGGATTTTAACCAAGCCAATATGAAAACTGTTCTCCCTCATTTCTACTAAAAATGCATTTTGCTTCTCGAGAAGAGAACACTCTAGACTTAATTTACACAAATATTAAAGATGCATTTAGAGCAGCCCGCCACCTCAGCTCCTCAGACCACCTGGACCGAAGTGCGCATGCGCGAAAGCAACAGTTACATCGCTCCGTTTTGCTTTTTAACATTCTTTCTTCTATCTATTTTTGATTGCTCTTGTTTTTTGATGGTAACTCTGTGAAGTATTGTCCTCTCTAACGAGGTCATTCTCAGAGAGTTTTCTTGCCTTTTCGTGTTGTTTTTATCATGCCGCGCTTACCGGGATACACTGCCTTTGTTTACTCCGGAGAACAGCTGATTGCTCTAATGCCCGATCGGCGTGGTAGCCAGACCTGCTGAAATACCATCCGAACTCTGGAGAAAAACACGCCGAGGTTGTAGAGGAGGAAAGCAACATCGTGGGATGAAAGGAGGGTCGAGACGGGACGGGCTTATTGAAAGGAGAAGATTTAAGTGGTGTCCCCCCTCGGGGGTGAAGGGAAAAGTGGGGAAGCTTTTGCTATTGGCCGAGACCGTGGCTTATTTAATTATGCGCGTTTTTTAGGGGCCAAGGTGTACAGAAGGAGGGATGGTGTACAGGCCTGTCCAAATATCAATAGCACCAATGGTAGTGGGAAATGGTACTGCAGCATATGGCCAAGAGTGGAACTCTGGGCCCGTTTTGTTTCTGGAGCTATGCCACCAGCCAAGCAATATTTGATTTTTGATAATTGAGGCCTTTGCAGCTCATGGATTTGGACCAATCTTATAAATGCTCATTTCCTGGAAGTGCTCTACAACATGCCACTAACCACATCTTCTTATCTCATTGCTAAAAGGAAGTAGCTATAGGAAGGGGATACAGGTATGAGCTCTTCCCTGTTGGTAGATGCCTCAAAGGGGCTCCTGTATGCCGAGTTGGAGCTGGAACAGACAAACCGTGTGTGAGCTGTGTGCCATCAAAGGTTGCACATTTTCACCTTTTGACCCCTACTGTGTCCATGTGGAACCACCCAGGAAGTTCAAAATCACAGGTTCTGCTCCTCATAAGGTCACCTACAAAATATGTTAAAACCAGCCTCCTATGAAAAAAACAACAAAAGCTGATTGCCCCGAAAAAATCAGCCAACTTCCTAAGGGCTCAAGACAGTATTTGAGTCTCAAAAGCTGAGGCAGGAAGGTTTATTTATGCGCAGCAATACCAAAATTCAGATATGAGTTCTAGCTCACCCCTCAACCGCTGTCTGTGATTTTTGTGCCTCTGGGTGCTTGCGTCTAAGAATGGCAACCGTTTGAAATATGAAAAAGAGATGCACAAAACACACTGCTTCTAAGAAGCAGTGTATTTTGTGCCACTGTTCAGCATAGGAGCAACGAAGGGTAACAAACTTGGTACCAAACAAAAGAGTAAATGGAGACGATCCAAACAAGCCCTCTTGAGCCCATGTAGCTCTTTCCTTTGTCTCCCAGCAGCTGTTTTTTTCACCTTGCTGAGGAGGCCTCAATGGGGCCTCCTAGAAAGCAGTGTTTTGTGCCACTGTTTAGCAAAGGAGCATCGTAGCCTCACAAACTTGGTACCAAACGAAAGAGTAAATGGAGACGATCGAAACAAGCCCACTCGAGCCCATCTAGCTCTTTCTTTTGTCTGCCAGCAGCTGGTTTTTGACCTTAATGAGGCCTTAATCAGGGCCTCCTAAAAAGAAGTGTGTTTTTTGCTACCGGTTGGCATGGCAGCGGCGCAGCCTCACAAACTTGGTACCAAACGAAACAGTAAATCGAGACGATCGAAACAAGCCCACTTGAGCCCATGTAGCTCTTTCCTTTGTCTCCCAGCCGCTGGTTTTTTCACCTTAATGAGGCCTTAATTGGAGCCGCGTAGAAAGCAGTGTCTTGTGCCACTGTTTAGCAAAGGAGCATTGTAGCCTCACAAACTTGGTACCACACGAAAGAGTAAATGGAGACGATCGAAACAAGCCCACTTGAGCCCATCTAGCTCTTTCTTTTGTCTGCCAGCAGCTGGTTTTTGACCTTAATGAGGCCTTAATCAGGGCCTCCTAAAAAGAAGTGTGTTTTTTGCCACCGGTTGGCATGGCAGCGGCACAGGCTCACAAACTTGGTACCAAACCAAAGTTTAATTTAATTTACTTTAGAACGGGTAGCCCCCTCCTATGTCCTGCAGTATCAGTTTTTTGACCTTACTGTGGAAAAAATTAGGCGTGCAGAAGGAGGGATGATGTACAGGCCTGTTTTCCATTGGTTAATGGCGTATTTGCCCACCCAGCATAGTGCCAACATGTCTGAAACTGCACTACACGACCACAACTACGGACCGTAGTTGTGGTCGTGTAGTGCAGTTGTGGTTGTGATTATGTAGTTGTGGTTGTGATTATGTTTTAGTATTTGATCCATCAAAACATTTTTATACCCCCCCTCACACTTAGAAGTCTCTGGAGCCGCCACTGGCTGTAGCCCCACCGTCCAGTCTCTATAATGGCTGCCATCTCACACACATCCTGAGATTTGAAGTCCCCACCACACCCATGCCCATCCCCCCTCAGCGCTCCCTCCAGGGTTTGCCAAAATGATCAAACCCAGCAGATTTAACTGGTGTGAAACCCACAAAATCTCCATTACAAAAATAACTTTCACTCCAGACGCATTACTATGGGAGATTACCATTTTTTTAAATTTTATTTCAGTTTTATTAAGTAATTGATATGCTGTAAAGTTGTGAAGGCAGAGTTAAGGTGTTATTAGTTGTGTACACAGGGCTGAGCCGTCAGCCTCAGCAAGCTGCTTTTTGCACCCAACCGGGAACTCCAGTGTGAGCCGGAGACAAAATCAAGCGCTCCTTTATGACTGCTACACACCTGCAACTAAGGAGGGAAATTAGACCTTCATGCTACCACTTGAGGAAGGAGAACCAACATAGCTGTACAGAAAATGGTAAGATTCCTCTTATTTTAACGGACTCCAAGTTGTTATCTACATGCCTTTATCTACATAGCACACAGTTAGATATTCTTTTAAGTGCTGTTTACACTTCTGTAAAAGCTCTGTTTCAATCGAGTTTCACTAGGATAGCTTGCTGAAATTAGCCGAGCTATAGCTAATGAGAAGCATGCACATTTTATTTCCCACCTATTGAGGTCCAGCAAAAAAATAGAGATGAAAGCAACAATTAATGAAAATAAGCTAAAAATAAAGCTAGTTAAAAATTATTTTGTTAAATATGACTGCTCACTAAAAGGATTCAAATGCAAAATAATAAAAAAAAGTTTGAAAGCTGCAAATCTAATAGAACAGAGATCATGAAATACACAAGTTATTTCAGTAAGCCTGCTTGTGTTATTGAAAAGGGTTATAAATGTTCTAATGGGAGATGATAGACATGGTCAGCTAAAATGGTTGCTTCTGCTGGGATAGGGCCTGAAGACCACATTACACCAGACTGTATATTCTTTGTAGAATGATAAAGGTTTGGGTTTCTTTGTCTTTTGGGGAGTCACTGTGAGTCATGAGGTGTGAATTAGGAACTAACTTTGACACTGCAACTTTGTGAGTGGGGGAGCCTGTTTGAAAAAAATGAATTTCAGGGCTTTGACTTCTAATCATTAAATTTTTTCCCCCATAAAATGGCAACCAGAGTTTTGGAGCCAGTGCAAGGAGTGCTGGCGGAGTGCCTGTATTGTGGGAGGAGGTTGAGATGTCTACGCCTAGCTGTCCCAGTACACAAGGTAAATTATCACAGGGAAAGACACATTAGCCCACAATATGTTTCTCACTTGTGAGTTGATTTACCATAAATATTTATATTAAATGAATATAATTTGGGAAAGACCTACAGGTGAGAGAAGGGATGTTTAAGAAGAAGTTAATGAAAATATTAGAAATTATTCTTATTCCACATGCTTTTAGTTGCCTGGATGAAGGTACTATTTATATCTGTTTTTGTTTGAGTAGTCAGTCAAGTTATTCTTGTCAAACCAAAACAAAAAGCATATACGTCCTTCAGCAATTTAATTTCAAATTCAAATTGTTCATGAATATCATAAGAAATAAAGATAAGTGATGTCATCTCTGATGGAGGAACAATGTTTTGGTAGGATCCAGTACAACTGCTTTACTCTTTGCATGCATCCATTGTTTTTTCATGGCTTATTCAATTATGTATAGTCTAGTTGTTTATGAAGGACTGAAGCTTACATGATTAAAAATAATAATTAATTTTTTTCTTACTCAAACGCTTGTTCTTTTTAAAATTCCTGGTGTCCTGTTCTTACTCTATGCAAATGAGGAGGGCAGCCATCTTAGTCCAGCTGCTATACTATTAGTCAATAAACAGGAGGGAGAACATAAGCAGATCGATTGTTAATGCCTGTGCTTTTGGCTTTAATTTAGCAACCTAAGTATAGTAGTAGGACTTCACTTTCTCTCAAATAAGATGTTCTCCAGAAATGATCAAAAGCAAGGGATGAAAAGTTGATCTGCACATGAATCCTGCTCCCTCCAGTTTATTGACCAATAGTAGAGCAGCTGGACCAAGAAGGCTGCTGGCCTCAACGGCATAATGAGGCAGAAATGCATAGGGCTAAGTGAAAAGAGAAGATGGGGAAATGTAAAAACAATATAATGCTTGTATAAGGAAAAGGCAAAACAAAATCTACACATTTGATGAAAAGCAAACACACACACACACACATATATATATATATATATATATATATATATATATATACTCAAAGGAGTATAAGGAGTACTCAAAGGAGTAAAAGTGTGTGTACGCCCATATGACAAAAATGACAGGCGCACACAAGCACATAGTTTCACTTTATAGATCCCAGCTGCACTTCAAAGTTTGTACAAAAGGTTCCTCCTCATGTTCAGGAGCCAGCTGATTAATGTTATTTCATGGCAACCACTAAGAAAAGAGCGAGGGGAAAATCTATTTTACTGAGGCAGACATAGGTGTTTTGGTGAGGTGGAGAGTTGACAACACATCCTATTTGGCAATGGTGTGACAAACAAAAACAAATTTAGACCTACTGCGTGGCAATATGTTGCCACTACACTTAATGCAGTGAACAGCATAGAGAGGACCATGGCTGAAAGAAAAAAAGTTGTCGGATTTAAAGGTGGAAGTAAAGAAATAAACAACAAAAATTAGCATGCTACATCTTGATGTTTTTGCACATTCATGATATAAAAGCATACTCCCGGCCCTCCGAGTTGTTAACAACTGTAACTGAATGGGGAGAGTGTGGTTCAGTCATGTCGGTCTCTCCAATACTTGACCCAGTTCAGCATATAGAGAAAAGAAGAATGCACTATGGTAGTCTAAATGGGCTTATAAACCAGTCATCATGGATCAGGAAATCTTTGTGATCCCTGAACACATGTTGCCTCATAATTCCATCTTTATAGTGTTCCAGCAGTGCCAATGCAAAATAGCCCAGCTTTATGTACAAAATATTTTATGGTTTTATTTATTTTTATATTCTGTCCTAATATCTGTTAATTTGTGGAACACAACACCCTGGTGATCCACGGAGATAGGTAAAAGGTGATTAAAAAATGTTATTGTGCAGACTTTGCTTTAAGATTTGAGTGGGCTTATTGTTCTTTTTTTGTTGTTTATGTGACAGGTCCTGATGTATAGTTATGGCTTACCAGCATATATCACACCACAGTTTAACATGCATAGAGTCGATCTATGATTAAAGTCTGGAGATATATTTAACACATGAGAGGAATTATCCAGCAGCTTGGCTGCAACTCACCATTTTAACATCTGCATCAGAAATTCCCCATGTCCAAATTTTGCATATGCATGGGTCAGAGTTGGTGTGAGGAATCGCACATTTTCACATCAAGTTTCTGTTTTATGAATAAGAAACTTTTCATAGAAAGTGGCGTATGCAAGTCTTAGCCTCTGTTTTGTGCATATGCAAGCTTTATAAATGAGACCCGTAATGATTTTCTCAAAGTAGCATGTATACTGAGTTTTGTTTCATTTAATAGAAAGATCAGATGACGAGGTACCAGTGGCCATTGAAGTCTCTGGAAACTCTAACACAACTAAAGGTAATTTCTCTTCAAAGTTTGATTATAAGTGGGTAGAATCTTTTAAAATGTTTCCAGAAAGACAATCCTCAAAATTAAAAATTACTTGACTTCTAATTGTTATATCCATCCATCGAGGTTCTGACCCACTTAATTCCTCATGGGGTCACAGGGGTTGCTGGTGCCTATCTCCAGCGTTCACTGGGCGAGAGGCGGGGTACACCCTGAACAGGTCGCCAGTCTGTTGCAGGGTGTACCCCTAATTGTCATAATAAAAAAATTGTTATAATAAATGTTATAATAAATTGTTATAATAAATGTCCTAATAGCTTTTCTCCCTGTAAGCCAGGCTTGAAAACACTTATTTTTACTAACATTTGCTGTCACTATTCATTAAATACTTCACATTAACAGATGTAAACCTATTTCTAATATTAACCCCAGTTGTAATTGAACTAAACAATTGGGAAATTAATGAACAGTTCACAACACTTTTTGGTGTTAATCTGAGTTTTCCCTCATTTATCAGCCTGATGAGGATGTCTCTACACAAGATAGCTTATTTTTTCTTCTGACTGTATACCCTCAAGCAATAGTTTGGTTTTATTTCTTCTCCCCCACCATCACCTATCCACCATCAATTTACCCGAAACCTTCTTATTGTTTAAATCCTTTGGAAATGTCATATATATATTGAGCAATTTTGTTGTTTTTTGAACATCCCTTTGACCCGATCATTTTTTCTTATTATATACTTTGCACAATGACTTTTCTAGTGTATTTACTAATGCTTTTAGAATAGCTGACAATACTTGTCTTCATTCATGAATAGTTGTCAGTAATACCCCCTCCATCAAAAAATAATTTTACTGCAGTGTACTACTGTGATGAAGAAATGTTTTCGTGATAACTTTATAATTTGCCCTGCCACAAAGATGGAAATATTTTTTGATTGCAGAAAACTTAAGTGCTTCTAATAATTTTTCAGAGCGATCACAAACAAAGAGACAGAAGTGGAGCCAAGAAGAAGTCCAGGCAGTGGAGAAAACGCTCATGGACTGTATCAACTTTGGAACTGTTCCTCGGAAAGCCGAGTGTATGAAGTGCATTGAAGCCTCACCAGTGGCCCTCAAAAACAGGACATGGCAAGCAGTTAAATTCTATGTGAAAAACCGCGTAGACGCATTAAAACGAAAAACTTTCAAAAGAAGGTAAGCGTTGACCTTTTATTACTACCCTTTTATTAAACGGGCCATTTGTTAGTGCCACATCCAAGCTGCTTCTGTTTGGAGTTTTGAATTTTTAGGACAGTTGCAGTCAAGGTCAAGTCAACTAAAACTGCATGTTCATATATACGTATTGATGAATACGTATTGTTTTAGTTTTTCATTTATTTGTACATATTGGCTTGTATGTATTCTTTGCCATAAGATAGAAATTTTGAAATCTATTCAATAAAATGGCTTACATACAACCAGAAAGAGGAGTCCAGTATTAATGCTTAGCAATAACAAGGTTACCAGGTACTTAATTAAATTAGAATTTATAAATATTTTATTAACCCAAAAGAAAAATTAAAGGTTGTGGCTCCTATTCTGCAGGTTTCTTCAAAGAACTATTGTAGATTCTGATGCCTGTAGACAGGAAGGATCTTCTGTAGCGATCTGTATTACAGGAAATCTAATGAAACCTGATACTCTGGTGTTGTATAACAGTCTGATGAAGAGGATGTTTGGATCCAGGATTTTTTATTTTTATGCAAAATCATTCTTTGCACAATTATTTCCAGAGGTTCTAGAGGAGCACCTGCCTTCTTAATCAGCTTGCTGAACTTCTGTAGGTAATTTGCTCTGATGCTGCCACACCAAAAGATGTAGAAAAGATCACAAAAACATAATTTTTTATAAAAAAAATTCTAATATAATGTGGTTTATTGATTTAAAAGAACACTGATTGCTCATATTTGATATCTTCGTATGTATCTTGGTTTTCCCTAAAACTAAACCCAACAGTGCCACCTGGTGGTTGTCAGAAATGGCCAAGTCCCCATGTTGATCCAAAAACCTGACAGATTTTAAATTTTCTAATTTTGATAAATTTTTACATTAAAGTTGATATTTCATGTTCCAAGGTCCCTAAAAAAATTATAAACCTAAAACCAAGTCTTTAGGTTGTTTAGAAAGATGGGTCCCCACGTGTAAGCCCCTTTTCTGTGCTTAAAAAAGGTCCTCACGTTGGAGGAAAAACGTGTATGTGTGTGTGTGTGTGTGTGTTTGTGTGTGTGTGTGTTTTAGTGTAATCATATGTGTGTGAAAAAGAGGAAAAGCATCTGCCGCTGCAACTGCACAGGCATACTGCTTTAGAAGCATACTGTCTTCTGAGGTAAAAAATAACTATAAATATGGAAGTTAGTTTGTGTTTTCTTGCTGATACATCAATTACGGCAGAGACTCAACAACCAGGTGACTGAGCATCACACCCACGCGCATGCAGAGGGGATTTGGCCCAAATCGCTCTCTTATGAACTGACTAATCCAGCCTACTGTGGATTAGTAAATAGAGGATAACTCATTTTACACATTGGGCAATTGCAATGCAGCTAGGAAAGAACATAAATAATATTTAACTTCAAAACTTGCGCAATGCACCTTAAAATTTTTACAATGCTAAAAAGAATCCCAATGCCTATCTGATTGTGGTGGTGCTGATCTGTGAAGATTTTTATGGCCGTTTTATTTGACATTGCTCTTTGGACCTGTAATGAAATCGAGACCGGTTAGTTTATGAGCGAGAAAACATAGCTGACATGGGCCATATGTCAAAATAGTGTTATTATCCTCCAAGAATGTCAACCACACTGGTCTGAGCCAGTATCCATCTCTGCCTGAAGGGCCTGTTTCCTTAGCAAGAGGAGCAATTTACGAGTGAGGTTAAGATGTCTGAGCTGTGGTTATAGACAGCCCTGCTTGGACCATCCCTCAGCCTGACCTGGCACCGAAGCCCGTCTCCCTCCCATAGACCCGGTTTTGCTGGAGAAGCCATTGAGCTCCTGGTGTGGGCCACCATGTACCCAGCAACCTCCTCACAGTTTGCAGAAATGCCCCTGACATGGCAGGCATGTTGTACGCAGGTGTCCCAGTGGCAGGAGATAAATTTGAGAGCAAGGAGATGTCAGGCTGGCAACAGCTGTGGGCTACAGTTTCACCAGATGTCTGCCGTTGCTAACCTTCAGCAGACATGAACTGGCCACCCCCTACCTCCTCTGGTTGTACTTTGTACACATAGTAAATATTTTCCCAGCACGAAACGCAGGGGAGGCGCAAAGCAGAAATTGTTTGTCACGGCTCACATAGTGAGAGCCCTTAGGGCCATAATTTATAAAACCCGGAGGAACATACTGATGGGAGGAAGCCTGTGTTTTACTCACTCACAGCTGGAGTCATGACAGACTTTGAGACTGTGCTGGGGATGGGCTCTCAGTGCTCATTGGATGATCCGAGAGAACAAATTCCCTCTGAAGGAGCATGTTGGAGAGCAGAGAGTTTGTCCTTTGTTCCAGAACCTGCTGGTGGCACTGTGACACTTTCCTACTGGTCAGGTGTGCAGAGATGGAAGAAGTGCTCAGATCTTTTGAGAGTATTTATGCTACGCTGAGCACCACCCAATTAACCAATTTCAAAACACACAATGATCTGATAGAAAAACAATCTAGTAGTTATTTTAATTTAATTTACATATCTTATTAAACTAGATTTCAAAATGGCAGTGCATTTTCTTTTGCTCGGGATCATTTGCTAATTTTCCTTTCTCATGTTTTTTTTTTTTTCTTTTTCTAACTATTTTCAAAGGTAACAAAGAACAGCACTATTGCCTTGTTGCATGAAAGTCCTGGATTTGAATCCCGGCCTGGAGTCTTTCTTCACGTAGTTTGCTTGTTCTCCCTGTGTATGCATGGGTTCTTTCTGGGTTTTCTGACTTCACTTCCACTGTTGAATGGCTGTTTGTCCTGTGTGTCTGTTGTTGTGATGAACAAGCGATCTGGCCTGTCGCTAAGGACCAGCGGTTGTTGACGATGGACGGACGGACAGGAAGATGGACTGTGATGAAGAACGGCCTTGCAGCTTCACATTTGCAAAGCATAAAATGCTCCCAGCCATGGAGCCACTGGACTGAAAATGGATTTGAAAAAAAAAAATTCTGTTTCTTTCAATTAACCTGAAATACTCCATTCAACCCCTCTTCCTCCCAAAATGCCAGTCAGCTTTGATAGCAGCGCTGACCTCAAAATACAGGTTAAGTAACTGCGCGATACACATATCCATTAACCCTTGTCACAGTTTGTCACATTACAAACACAAACATCAATATATCTTACGGGGATTTTAGGTGATACCAACACAACGTACTGCATAATTAAAGATTGCAAGTAAAATCTTACATAAGAAAGGTTACATTTTACAAATAAAAGTGTGATCATTCATTAATCAAGCCTTTTTCAGCCCACTGTACTCTGATAACCCTAAATAAAATCTACAGCCACCATTTTGTTTTACATTTTTTGCAATGAATATCTCAAAGTGTACATTGGCCATGCTTAAACTGCCTCATTATATTAAAGTGCAATCCATGCAACTTGCAGCTTCACATTTATATTAAAGTGCAATCCATGCCACCACCTACCTTGAAAGTTGACCTCATAATGTCATTTAATATCAGTATATTTACAGCTAAGCTACGATGGCTTCAGTGGTTAGTGAGAGACCATCAGTGAACAAACATCATGAAGTGAAGAAGCTTAGTATTAATGTTGAGAAATATATGCCAAGCTGTGAAAGTTTCACATAACCCTGTTCAACACATCCTCAAACAACAGAAAGAGTAAGAAAACCTACAAAACATGGCCGCCATTAAAAACTCACAGGTCGGGCAATGATAGCCTTGATCGGAGAAGCAATCACAAAGCCCTTTGGTACTCTGCAGGAGTCGCAGAGATCTACAGCTTAGGGGGGACAACTATTTGTTGAGTGCTTCACAAATAAGACGTTTCAGAATGTAACAAACCACCGTTTGTTACATCTAAGAATGAACATTTAACTTTGTATTTAAGCACTTTAATTAGCACTTTAGATAGCATACAGCACTTTAAGGATGCATATTTGCACATTTACGAAATAATTGCACACAGTTACTTGTATAAATGTTTATTGAATGCATTTCCTTTTTCCTGGTTTTAGATCCAGTGGCACTGCAGCACTTTAAAGTAGAGTGGTTGGGCCCTGGAGAAGAAGGGTGACAAAATTAGAATGGCAACATGTGTGCAATATCTATTTTATCCTTAGTGTTGTATGTGGAAGTGAAATGTTTGGTCTGTACTCACCTTGTCCTTGTGTCCAGGTCGGTCCCCTAAAAGAGGCCGGGGCTGAAACAACTGCCTTAAGAAGGTTCCGGGCTGGACCAAGGCAGGGAAATGTGTAGGGGAGCCAAGTTTAGCTTTTTATATGGTTATAAGGTTTCTATTTATCTTTGGTGTTTGGTTTAGGATTTTATGTAGATAGCTTGGGGTTTTACATGGTTTATGGTTGTTGTTATGGTTTATTGAGGGTTTTAGATAGTTTTAGGAAGTCATCTTTAAATGTACACCCCTGGGAGAGTTTTATGGTTTTTACCAGTTAGTCAGACAGTATTTAAAGGCGCCTGTTTCATCATTTGCTGTGCTGCTGCTGGAGAGGACACATTGCTCTCTCAACCTCCTTTGCACTTTGTAAATAGGTGGTAGAAAAAACAAATAATTAAAAATTGTGGACCACGACATCTCTGCCTCTGCATCCATCCTTCCACACCCCACGTACTCCAACCTCTTAAGGCCAGCCGCGTGACAATTGGTGTCAGGAGTGCTCCCTTGCTGTGGAGAGAAGAAGATGAAGAGAGGTGGACGAAGGACCCCAGAAGAGCCAGACGATGGAGTGTCGGCTGAACCCGAAGGAGCAAGTGCAAGTGGTCCCAAAGACAAAAGTGGTCCCAAAGACAAGTTGGAGGAGCTGGCAAGCATGATGAGGTCGCTGATAGACTCCCAGGCTGCAAGGGACAAAGTGGTGGAAAAAGACAGGTCCACGCAAGAACAGCGCTGGAAGAGCATGCAAAACAAAGTCCAGCAGATCCAGCAGCAGGTAATGGAGATGCAATCAGACCGATCAGCACATCAAGAGGACAGGCCATTTGAGCCGGAGGTTCCATGTGATGGTGACAGAGAGTCTGAGCCGGAGTACCAGTACAGGCCCCGGAGGGAGCCCAAGCTGCATCCACTGTCCCCTGATGATGACATCGAACACTTCCTCACTACTTTTGAAAAAATGGCCCAGTTGTGTCGATGGCCATGGACTGAGTGGGCGGTTCGTTTGGTCCCTCTGCTTACAGGCAAAGCCAGAAGTGCCTACGTTCAGATGGACATGAGAGACTCTGATGACTACGACAAGGTCAAAGAAGCCATCTTGGCCAGGTACGAGATCACAGAGGAAACTTATCGTCGTCGATTCAGATCACTGAAGATTGAGCCTGATGAGACGCCGCGAGAGCTGTATGTTCGTCTGAAGGACCTCGTCACCAGATGGCTCAAGCCGGAAAGAAGTACAGTGAAAGAAATCTGCGAGAAGTTGATCCTGGAACAGTTCCTGCGGATGGTCAGCCCCGAGCTGGAGATCTGGATCCGGGAACACGACCCCAATTCTGCTGAAGAAGCCGCTCGCCTTGCTGAGACCTTTACATCCGCACGGAGGGGGACAAGAACTACCTACTACGGCCGAGAACCTCGCCAAACCCTGCCAAGTAAGTCTGTTGGGGGTCATAAGGTGTGTGGTCTGGGTCAGAGTAACAGCGGTAGTAAGACTTCTCCATATCCCCATCAGTTTCGCCCAGCTAATAAGCCTGCTAGAATGGCACACGAGGTCAGGTGCTATAACTGTAATAGGTTTGGTCACACCCAACACTTTTGCCCCGCTTTGAAAACCAATCAGTCTTTACTTTGTTCTGTGCCTAGGCCAGCAACCAGACAGAGTGTTCAGAAGTCTGTGCGTACAACACCAGTGTTAATTAATGGCCATCGTACAGAAGCACTATTAGACTCTGGTTGTTGTCAGACAGTAATCTTGTCTAATTTGGTTCCATCTGAGCATCAGTCCTTAGACAAGACCCCATTAGTCTGCATTCATGGAGATGAACATTCTTACCCGACAGCTGATATTTATTTGACTGTTGGAGGACAAACCTATTTGCTCACAGTCGCTCTAGCCAAAAGCTTACCTTATCCAGTCATTCTTGGTAATGACATTCCCACACTGTCAGATCTCATTATCCAGGCAGAAGGTAACCAGCTTGAGGTGTTAGAGCCCAATGTAATTTCCAATCCTACAGAATCCACACATGTTCCGGCAAAACATTGCAATGTCCTTACTAGAGACCAAATTGCCAGGGGTGTATTGGAGGAACTACCATTTTTTGATGTGGAATTAGATTCTAAGCCAGGCAAGACAAGAAAGTCTAAGGCCCAAAAGAGAAGGGATAAATTTGTTGGCACGCAACAGGAGAAAGAGGAGCTCTCCAAACCACTAAATCCTGTGGAGTTCTGCATCCCTGCAGATTTGGGGGCTCTGCAGAAACAGGACCCCACTCTTAAGCCCTGGTTTGACAAGGTCCCTCAGCAGGCAGAAGTCAAGAGAATTAGCTGTTGGGAGGATGCCAGCTACATCATAGAAAATGGTCTCCTTTATCAAATTAAAGACAAAAACAAAGCGCTGGTTTTACCAGAGAAGTATAGAGTGAAAGTTATGGAGCTTGGTCACTCTATTCCCTGGGCAGGCCATATGGCTTTTCAAAAAACATTGAGAAGAATTGGTAGCCGTTTTGTTTGGCCTGGCATGTATGCTCAGATCTCAAAATTTTGTAGTTCTTGTAAAACCTGCCAGCTAACCTCGGGAAAGGGCGTAGCACAGGCCCAGTTGCAGCCTTTGCCAATTATCGGCACTCCTTTTGAAAGAATCGGTATGGACATTGTTGGCCCCCTAGAGAGAAGCTCCACGGGCAATCGTTACATCTTGGTGATTTGTGATTATGCTACACGGTATCCTGAAGCCTTCCCACTTCGGTCCATAAAAGCTAAGCAAATTGCCAATTGTCTGCTTCAGCTCTTCTCACGGGTGGGGGTTGTCAAAGAAATACTCACTGATTGTGGTACAAATTTTTTGTCCAAACTTCTCCAACAAGTCTATTTGCTTTTGGGGGTAAAGGGAATTAGGACCACCCCTTATCATCCCCAAACAGACGGGTTAGTTGAGCATTACAACCAGACACTCAAAAGTATGCTGCGCAAGTTTGTGTCTTCAACAGGAAAAGACTGGGACCAGTGGCTGCCCTATCTACTTTTTGCATACAGGGAGGTCCCGCAGTCATCGACGGGTTTCTCACCGTTTGAACTGTTATATGGACGCCAGGTGAGAGGGCCTCTGGACTTGCTAAAAGACCACTGGGAGCAAACTGAGTCCAAAGGAGACAACATTGTGGCATATGTTCTCAAAATGAGAGAGAGGCTGGAGGCAATGACAACTCTGGCACAGGCAAACCTGAAGGCAGCACAGAGACAGCAGAAAACCTGGTACGACCAGAAGGCAAAGGACCGAGCCTTTACCCCAGGTCAAAAGGTACTGTTACTTTTACCAACCAGTGACAATAAATTGCTTGCTAAATGGCATGGGCCATATGAGATTACAAAAAAGCTTAGCAATGTTACATATCAATTATACATGCCTGAAAGAAACAAGAAACACCAGGTTTTCCATATAAATCTACTAAAAGAGTTTGAAGCCCGCCAGGAGCCTGTACAGCAGCTGTTGGTACGAGCTGTACAGGATGAGGAGGTGACTGAAAAGTTTTTTCCCACCCCTGTCGTGGAGTCTGTTGCCATTGACCTGTCTCATCTCTCTCCCCCTCAGCAGGAGGAAATAAAACCTCTGCTTGATCCAGAGTTGTTTCAGGAAACCCCTGGTTTCACTTCAATGGTGCAGCACAGGATCCGACTAAAAAAGGATGCTCCAGTGAGACAGAGAAGCTATCGCATTCCTGAGCGGTTGGGGCCACTGCTGAAGAAAGAAATTGAATTAATGCTGGAGCTTGGAATTATTGAGGTCTCTAAAAGTGAGTGGTGTAGTCCTGTTGTTCTGGTCCCCAAAAAGGATGGCTCGCTACGGTTCTGCATTGATTTTAGGTACCTGAATGCAGTATCGAACTTCGACCCTTACCCAATGCCCCGCATTGATGATTTGTTGGAGCGAGTCGGGAGTGCAACCTTCATAACAACGCTGGATCTCTCCAGAGGCTACTGGCAAGTGGCACTGGCACCAGAAGCAAGAGATCTCACTGCTTTCCGAACCCCATTTGGCTTCTACCAATTCCGGGTGATGCCGTTCGGCCTGCAGGGGGCCCCAGCTACTTTTCAGAGACTCATGGACTATGTGTTGAGAGATGTCTCTGAATTTTCTGCTGCCTACCTGGATGATGTGGTTGTCTATAGTCGATCCTGGAAAGAACATCTTCACCACCTCCAGGAGGTCTTGCAGAGAATTCGTGAAGCTGGACTCACCATTAACCCCCGTAAAGTTGCAGTGGCCTACAGGGAAGTCGAGTACCTGGGATACACCATTGGTTTTGGCAGGATCAAGCCGCAGGTGGAGAAGATGGAGGCCATCAGAGCGTTTCCGATTCCCACCACCAAAAAGAAGGTCAGAGGATTCATTGGCTTGGTCGGGTGGTACAGGAAGTTCATCCCGCAGTTTGCGGAGAGAACAGCTGTCCTGAATGACCTGACTAAAAACTCAGCCCCCAACAAAGTTTGCTGGACTGACAAGTGTGATCAGGCTTTCAGAGATCTGAAGGAGGCCATTTGCACTCGGCCTGTCCTCCACAGCCCTGATTTTGACCAGCCCTTCATCCTTCAGACCGATGCTTCGGGGAGGGGACTAGGAGCGGTCCTCCTACAGGAGAAGGATGGAGAAAGAAGACCGGTTGTGTTCCTCAGTCGTCGCTTGCTGGACCGGGAGACAAGATACTCAACCATTGAGAAGGAGTGTCTTGCAATGAAGTGGGCCATTGATTCACTGCGGTACTACCTCCTTGGGCGTCCCTTCATCCTCGAGACTGACCATCGGGCACTTCAATGGTTGCACCGCATGAGAGATGCCAACACCCGCATTGCAGGATGGTACCTGTCCCTGCAGCCCTATAACTTCACCGTGCAGTACCAACCTGGGAAGACTAACACTGTGGCAGACTGTCTGTCCCGAGTTGCTGAAGACTGAGGCTTCGTCTTCCCGAGAAGAGGGGGGAAATGTAACAAACCACCGTTTGTTACATCTAAGAATGAACATTTAACTTTGTATTTAAGCACTTTAATTAGCACTTTAGATAGCATACAGCACTTTAAGGATGCATATTTGCACATTTACGAAATAATTGCACACAGTTACTTGTATAAATGTTTATTGAATGCATTTCCTTTTTCCTGGTTTTAGATCCAGTGGCACTGCAGCACTTTAAAGTAGAGTGGTTGGGCCCTGGAGAAGAAGGGTGACAAAATTAGAATGGCAACATGTGTGCAATATCTATTTTATCCTTAGTGTTGTATGTGGAAGTGAAATGTTTGGTCTGTACTCACCTTGTCCTTGTGTCCAGGTCCGTCCCCTAAAAGAGGCCGGGGCTGAAACAACTGCCTTAAGAAGGTTCCGGGCTGGACCAAGGCAGGGAAATGTGTAGGGGAGCCAAGTTTAGCTTTTTATATGGTTATAAGGTTTCTATTTATCTTTGGTGTTTGGTTTAGGATTTTATGTAGATAGCTTGGGGTTTTACATGGTTTATGGTTGTTGTTATGGTTTATTGAGGGTTTTAGATAGTTTTAGGAAGTCATCTTTAAATGTACACCCCTGGGAGAGTTTTATGGTTTTTACCAGTTAGTCAGACAGTATTTAAAGGCGCCTGTTTCATCATTTGCTGTGCTGCTGCTGGAGAGGACACATTGCTCTCTCAACCTCCTTTGCACTTTGTAAATAGGTGGTAGAAAAAACAAATAATTAAAAATTGTGGACCACGACATCTCTGCCTCTGCATCCATCCTTCCACACCCCACGTACTCCAACCTCTTAAGGCCAGCCGCGTGACACAGAAAGAGGTTTGAAGTAAAATTTTATTTCTATATCACTTTTCACAGACATTGCCATCACAAAGTGCTTCACAGGAGCAAAAACAATTTAACCACATATTTTAGCGAAATCAGGAACCGTCATTTTTTGGGAGGACGACCAGCATTAGGCTATAAGTTGGGATTTTAAAGTTGCAAAAGAAACAGCCCTGAAGCCCTTTCAGCTGCATGAGTAAATGTGCAAAAGTAGGTTTCTTGCAGTACAGACCAGGCTGATGGCAGTGATGTCAGAGTGTGGACAGAGTTTACATTCCTGCAGTCTTCGGTGTGCGATGAGAAGCAATGTGCCATCAACACGGCCGTCTGGTCACGGTGCTTACAGCTCTGATCCTGGCTCAGACGGACAGCCACAGGCACTCCTGGTCATTCCGACAGGTCTTGAACCAGGCTCAGAACGACTTCAGCAGCATTTGTGTGCTTTGTGGCATCTGTGAAATCGGGTCAAACTGTTTTAAAATTGTTTTGATAAGAAGGATAGCATGGTGTTTAGAAAGGCCTCTCATGTTGATGTACATGGGTTGATGTACATTTTCTTCTTGAGATGACTCTGTGTGACTTATGCTAAGAAAAAAGTAGGTGTGATGACACCTCCGTGTGTGTGTGTGTGTGTGTGTGTGTGTGTGTGTGCGTGCATGCGTTTGTGGGTCAATATATGGCACTGCCTTCTCAGAATCACTTTACAGTAATTTGGCACTTGGACTATCTGTCAGAGCTCACCCCATCAGTAATCTATTTCCCATCCTCCTCTGCACTGACAAAAAATAAAATGGAAAAAGATATGTCAGCAAAATGCTATTTTGGGTCGCTTGACTTATTTTGCTCAAGCCAGCATTTGGTCCAGCCAAAAGGTTTTGTGTCTCTTTAGGTTGTTTTCTCATCCTCAATATCTTAGAGAGTAACAATAGCTCATTGTACTGGAATCTAGAGTTGTTAATTTTTTAATTTTTAGACAGAAGACTTTGCAGCAAACTACATTAACACATTTTTTCAGAACTAAATTAAAGAAAAGAGTTCTGTAAAAACGCAACCTTCACAACTGCATGCTGACAAGTATAGTATAAATGAAGAACGTGGGTCTTTCCTGGTCCCTCCTCAATTTTATTTTAAATCTCAGGACAATCCACATTTTTTAATGGATGACACATTAAATGCAAAGTTGATTCTAGCCGACCCTCATTTTAAGACTACAGCTATTATGTGGCTACCGTAAGATGAACCAATCAGAATTTTGGGCCTGATTTCTTATTTCTGCTTCTTGTGTAGTCCCGTTTCACCCACTGATTTCTCTATAAGAGCTATAATATGGGAACACACACACATATATGTATGTGTATATATATATATATATATATATATATATATATATATATATATATATATATATATATATATATATATATATATATATATATATATATATATATATATATATATATACATGAAGGGAGTCATTGTAAAATTGGATATTACATGTATTATAATATTTTGAATCAAGGTTAAGGGACACTTTAAACTGTCATCAGCATTTTATAATAGCTGTTAGCTTCGTTAGCATGGCTAGCATGACCAAAGGTTGTATAAAATACATTTTATAACTTCTTCTCTGTGCTTTTGTGATTTGATTTTGAACACATCAATGATTGTAACACAGGTAACTACTTATCAGGAAAAAAATCAGATTTTTTTAGTTTCCGTCTTTCTGGTCTCGAGTCAAAGCCAATCAAGTCAAAAATCTGAAGATTTTGTCCACCAGCTGATTTTGAGGCGCATCTCTTCCAGTAGCCCTTTTCTTGACGGGATTTCACAGCTAAATGATTGGCTGGGGTTCCAACATGAACTAACTGATTGATATTTGTTTTAGCAACCAATTTTTGTTTCCATTGTTTTAATGTACGTCCATAGATATCAGCAGAAACACAAGATCCAGTATTATGCATGGAGCTCGTTGGGTGCCAGAGGGCAAAATACAAAATGGAGGTTGGTAAAAATATGTTCCCACAGTTTAATATACCTTGCATACTAATTTGCTTGGAGCCATAATTCTGTCAGACAGCGAGCAATAGCTCATAACCTGGGTTGAAAAGGTGGACAAAATCTTGCTTCCAGGCTCAAAGATTTAGATGAAAAATAACCAAACTAACGTAAAATCTGTGACATCCCCTTCCATCAACAGCAGAAAAGTAAAGTAGACCATACTTTGTCACGCTACATCAATCAGTGTTGGTGATGAATGACTTCCTGGGAAATTTCAACAAAGCAACACATGAAAAAAAAAAAGTAATAAAACATACTGGGGAAGTGGGGTGGGGTGGGGGTGTCTGGTTGGCAGTAATTTATTGTTATTAGTTTATTGGTAGCAGCTACAGTGGTAGTAGTAGGCAGCAGTATTATCATTAAGAGCATTTTTCCTCTGTTTTTCTTTTAGTGACTATTATGAGCTGAAGTTGCAAACTGCAGACAGCCCCCAGAGCTTCGGTTCATTTCTAATGCTGCACTGGTTTCTGTTTGGCATTGTTGAGCTAGCTGCAGGTTCAACGCAACATGCAAATTCAGAGTTTTTCATAACCAAACAAAAAGAAACACCTGCTTAAAAAAGTACAGTAGAGTATTTCAGACCTGAGAAAACAGATTGTTTACGTCAAATCTCTAGTTTCAGTTATATATGATAAAAAAAAGACAAAGCATGATTCTACATGTTAAGAAATGAAATCTAGTTTCCATTCAGATTTTCTTTGTTACATTATTTTGCTGATGAAGTGAAGCTTGACTGACAATATTTATGTGATGGTTTTATTTTATTATATCTGTTCGTTAACATCTCTTACTCATATGTAAAATATTATTGTCTAGTATATCATCAATAAATGATAATGTAAGGATTAAAATAGGAATGGGAGCACGCCGCCAGCGCTCATACACACATTAATATCTTTATTGATGGTAGTTGAAGGCACACGTGAATGGCCCAGCAGCTGCTATTTTCTTAGTTGTTTGCTGAAGTGCTAATTCCGGATTTGACATTTTCACCGTTGGCCAACTATCTGTGTTAAGCCCCCCTCTTTTTAATTTGTTGACATCAAGAGTTATTTGTCTGATGGGTGATTTGATTGATGGGTGATTGATCTCCAATTCAGCAAATTGTTTTTGAAACATAACTTTATTAAATCATTTTTTGCTTTCCCTTCTGCTTTTCTTTGTAAACCGGATGCTTGAAACGCAAAGCCGTTGTTGTTCTTAATTAGCTAATTTGCCTTCAGTCTATTTCCTTAAACACACACAATCACACTGAACTGTGATGTCACTGCACCGTTTTACTGGTTATTGGTTTTAGTTTTGTTATCTGTTCCTTGTTTTAGATTTTATTGACTGAAGTAATCAAACTGGAAGTTGAAGTGTTTTCGTTAATAAATTACTGTATTTGGAGAGAATCGGCGCAGTCACCTTGTTACTGTGGGATGGGGCGGGGCTGGCTGGGAGTAATCTGGCCTCTGTTGGATTCATGGAAAATCCAACTGATGACATATTCAACCCCTTTTTCCACTCTGTTCTTTTTTTCTTCTCCCCCACACAAAAACTGTAAATATGAGAGGCCAATGATGTGAATCTTGCAGCACTGAACATGGTTTTATTATGCTTATTGTCCAATGATCTGTTTGCTTTAGGAGAGAAAGTTCAGAGATTTGTCAACAAGCTGGGTTTTTCTCAAACCCTTACTATGTGGGTCTGATTGGGCTCCGAGATATTCCAGGCATCCGTCATAAGGCAAGGCAAGACAAATTTATTTGTATAGCACATTTCAGTACAAAGACAATGCAAAGTGCTTTACATGATTAAAACATAGGAAAATAAAGCAGAATAAAAGCAAGTTGGAATAAAACGTAGAAACAAAATAAGACACGGGAGAATAGAATAAAAGCAAATATTAAAAACAGTTTGACTACAAAGTTGAACTAATTATGTTTCAGTAAAAGAAATAGTGGAAGCACATAAGGAAGCACATTTCCAACAGTTTGTAGCATGTGGCGCGGTAACTGCCTTTCTACTGTAGGAGAAGAGTGAAGAGGGAAAATGAGGGCCGCCCCAAGGCAGAACAAACCGGTCCTGCAACTTTTTCAGGTTGGCCCGCTGCGTGTGGTGTTTGAGGATCAGCTTTGTTTTTCTGACAAATTTTCCTGCTTGCTTAAAGCTGACTTTGTGTCACGAGACAAAAACAAATCAGCAAGCAGCACTCCAGTACCTCCTTTGATTTCTGAAACGGATTTGTTGGCCCATGTACAGGTCCTGTGTCTTCACAGGTAGTAACATTTAAATAACCTCAATCAGGTTCCCTAAATACAGTGCCACTAGAAGGTATTCTCACCCCATCAGTTTTTTTTTTTGCCTTCTGCTTTCATAGGCATCTTTTTATAAATTATTTGCAATTCATTTTCTTTACAATCCCCCCCCCCCCCCCCGCCCCACACACACACACACACACAAAGTAGACAATAATAACTATTTATAAAACGCTTTCATACAAAGCGTTGGACAGTTACAAGCTGATAAAAAAAACTAATAAAAACAGCACAGATAAAAATATAAAAACAAACAGATAAACCAACAGAAGATAAAATTTAATACGTTTAGGGCAGAGTACATAAGTGGGTCTTTAACTTAACTTTAAAAACACCAGCAGAACCTGCCTGCTTGACGTCCTGAGGGAGGTTATTCCACAGGAAAGGGACTTGAAAAGAAAAGGCACACTCGCCAGCAGGTTTTCTTCGTGCTTTAGGGATTTTTAGAACCATGAACCCAGTTATCTAAAAAGCACAGAGTACTCTTGTGGAGATGGTAGAAGCTTTCAGAAGATGGAAGGATGGCCAGACAGAAGCATCTCCTCACTAAAACAAGTCTTGATGGTCCTTTTAAATTTAGCATGAAACCAAGTGTCAAGAGAAAACTGGCACGTCTCATCACCTTTACACCAACCCTTCTGTGACGGTGGTGGTAGCATCATGCTATCAGGATTTCTTTATGCAGTAGGAAATGGGCGACTGGTCTGCATAGAAGGTAAAATGACACCAGCTAAACATAGATTCTTCAAGAGAACCTGCTTCAGAGTGTATTGTGGGAAATAATCTGGAACTTAAGACTCATCTTCAAAAATGATAATTGTGCAATCTACGCAACCAAGATAATAAAATAACAGCTAAATGAACTGTCCCAGTTTTTTTTAAGTGGCCCAGCCATAGCCCAGACCTGAGTCCATATGAAAATCTCTAGAAAGACCAAAAAAGGTCTCTACTGACACAGACCAACCAACTTGACTGAGCTTGAAAGGATCTGCAGAGAAGAATGGTAGAAAATACCCAAACCAGGTGTGCCAAACCTTTAGAAACATAACCTAGAACCCTTGAGTCTGAATTTGCTGCCATGGAGGGTTGAAAAAGAGATTAAACTATGGGTGTGAAAACTTGTAGAACACTAGAGGAAATAGCTTTTGAGGTCTGACAAAAACATTCTAGCATCTATTTTAGAATCTGTCACATACAGAACTGTGGAAAACTGGACGGCGTGGAAGTGCTGGCACTATGCATTGAAAATTTTGAAATATACAAATAAAATAATTCACCTAAGTGTTATGTCTTATTGTGTCTGCGTGTTATATGTTAGCTGTGTGCATCCTGAGCTAGTGCCTGCCTCATAAAAAATGTCACTATGGTAAATCATGTCGACAATAAAGATTCTTAAAGATATTTACTCTATTGTCCGACTTGGCTCCTCTTGTATCCCGGTTATCTTTTCAAAATGCAAATCAACTGACAGCAGTTTTTTTCATCACCTCCGGGTAATGGTTACGCATTGGAATGGACTGCTAAAAAACAAATTACGTCATTTATGGGAGGTTTTACACAACTGTTTTGAATGCAGGGGTTCTCATACACACAAGCATGGATAAATTATTTTGTTAAGGTATATGTTGTGTAAGTTGATAAAGGATAACTGTTTTGCAATATTAGAAATGATCTCAAGCTGCGTATTCAGGTGATACACTTTTCAGGTGACACACTTTGAAAACAAAACTGCTCGTGATGCAATATAAGAATGAGTCATATCCTGCCAACGTTTCATCACAGTGCTGCAACTGTTGGACATGCAAATGGAAAGCAATTCTTTTCAATTAGGAGACCTTAAAATCGTCAAGAATAATTTTCAGGGATTTTTCTAGAGCTTTGGGCCGAGGAAGAGTGTTTCCATACTTTGCTTTAAGCTAATATTAACATGCAAAAACCTTCATATCCAAAGGAACATATGCATTTCAGTTCTTCCTTTTTACATTGAAATTATTCAGTAGTAGTCTATATAAAGTGGAACTGCCATGCTTTGGTGTGAATTTTTCATTGATTTACCCCCACATTTCCCCCCTTTTTATCCCTGTTATGAGTTGTGTCTGGGAGCAACTCGTTTTGGTGCGGTCTCTTTAAATCTACAGTACTATAAATGAGGCATTTCACAACCCACGCCCCCAAATCCACTAGTTGCTGAGGTAAGTAATGGATTTTGGGGACTATGGTTCAGTGGGTAGAGTACTTTTTCTGTTGTGCCATTGTTGGTCTGATCACAGCTTCCTCCTGTCACATGTTGATCTAACCCTGGGCAGACACTTAACCCTAATATATGAATCTGTGCTCCTTTGTGAGTGTGATTGGAATAATGTAGCTCTATTGCAAAGTCCCATATAGTCCATTTATCATATATGAAAAGCCAGAGGGGCCTTAAAGAGGGCCTTTATGCCCATGTCATGGAACCATGTTGGGCAAAGGGTTTATCAAGCGTCAGATAAACAGTTTAGGCCTTTTTGCAGTACAGTGTCACATATCTTACATTATTTGGTGCCTCTGCCCTTTTTCGCTGTGGAGACTTCCATCTAGATAAACTCAGCGAACAAAAAGGGTCAACTACGATCTGGAGGTGTTTGTGCCAGCACAGGACCAGGTGTCACTCAGACGCCCTGCCACTGACTCAGACTCCGCTTTGGTTATGTGACGTGAAGCCGGAGGTCGACACCGACACCGTCTGTTCACAAACGCCACTCATGAATTTATCAGATGTGCGGATCCGTTCTCCTTCATCAGCATCTCCATCCTGAACCCACCGCGGCAGATCACCTGCTGTGAAGGCTTTCTGCTGCTCCGGCATGGTTTGGCAGCAGACGGACACATCATCTACGGATATATCGAGGGTAAAACGAGAGGAGCAGAACTGACCTTCTGAGTATGGCCATGTGAGGGTTTACACGGACTCACACCTTAGCAGAGGTACGATCACAAACCTTTTCACTAAGAGGTACGATGCCACATACCAAAGTGACGTTATGGGGCTGGAAGTTGGCCTACCTGACACCGCAAGCATTCCCTTCCCGTTACCTCCTGCTCTTTACGGATCAGCTTTCATACACGGTCGCAGCGGTGAAAATTCTGTAAGCCTATCAATTAGTAAAGAGGATTACACGGTCGTTCACTCTGGCTGACCTCACGACAGCGAAAGTAGAATGAAAACCAAGGTCATTGTTGAACGCCGAGGCCTGCGAGTTTTATTGAGCGTGACTCATGATAGGAATTTAACTGTGAGTTCAGCACAGATGAACCCCGGCCAACGCCATATGCTCTTCAGGAGCGGGGACACAACTTGAAGAGAAGATGGTCCAATATTTCAGAACACAGATTTATCCCAAACTCCATGATGGCTCCAACGCACAGCTTGTTGGATGTATAATTGTTTGATGGTTTTGGTATGCCACAGAAGAACTAAATCTATCGACTCATCTGAGACTCTAAGAAATGCCTCTGAAATATCCACTTTCATTCAAGCGTCCCAGTACGTCGACAGCGTGTTTTATTTTTAAAAGCGTATCCAGTGACAAAGGACACTTTAACCCCTCACTTAGATTACATGTGGACGGGTGCAAAGCATCATTATGTTCTACGCATACATGCTTTTTAATAGGTTGAGGGGGAGACCAATCACACTTGTCAACCTGTTGCCAGGAGACCGGCAGTGTGGTTGCTAAACACCAGTCCACAACTTTTACATCATGGACTATATTTCTGAAAGTTAGAATATGAAAGAATATTACATTACCTCACAGAAGTGCTGAAGCAGGTCCCAGCAGCACCTGCTCTTTCAGTGTAAAATATCAGCGCCCCTGAGCTCCTGAGTCTGAACAATTTCCTCATTTGACACCTGCTCGCATGTGAGAAGATAATCATCTTCTAATCCTAATTAATTGTCTGCCTAAAAATAATGTAGGCCTACAAAGCTGAGGAGCATTTTCAGTTTGACCGAGTGTTTTGGGTGAAATACATCCTTTATGTCTAGTGATAAGGACTCCTTCATAGTTTTGCAGTAATTAAAATTTTGCTGTAATTTGAGCCACACATTTACTTCCGTGTAGTAATTAAATCTCCCATCAGATTATTATCGGTTTAATTAGGACTTCTCAGCTTTCAGCTCAGTGCTGCCTGTGTTTTTGGCTCGTTTCTCTGTCGCAAGTGGCAAATTATTAGCGCCGCACCATGCTAACCCTGCTCCATAAGTGATGTTGACTGACATCAAAAGGCAGGTTTAGTGCTGGATTAGCTGTGATTGATGGTTTGTGGTTCACTGGTTGATCTGCTTCTCAGATCTGGGACCATTTGGAGGGGAAAGCTTTGATTGTGTTTACTCCAGTCGGTGAAGGGATTCTCTCTCCCGGGAAAAGAAAAGCAAAGCGATTCAATTGTACTCGTCTGAACTGAAGCAGTTTTAATCCACAGGTTCTTGTTTTTTTTTTTTTTGTTTTTTCGTCTCCAATCCTCTGTGGCCTCCTGCTTATCCAGGTTATGTCTGAGAACAAACTGTTGCTAATGTTTTTGTTTCATAGCTGATTATGTTACTTTATATCCTAGAACTCTTGCTTCTTTTTGGTTTTACTTCTAAATGAAAGCCAAATACTTTTCCAGTGTATTGCACTTCCAAAAATAAGTCAACAGCCAAATTAATATTTAACTTAGATTTTACTGTGTTATTTAAATTTTTTGATGGCAAAAACGGATTAAAAGTTCACTGATGTAAAGCTTTAAAGCCATTTTGTCTTGAAATCTTTGGTTTTTCTAACAATTCAAAATAAATAAATGAGAATGAAAAAAGCCTGTACAATTTTTACTGATCATGATGGTGAACCAAAAGTGAGAATTTTCTGTCCTGTAGTTACTACAAATCAAAGCAAAGAAAGATCACACTTGGGGTTCCTCAGGACTACATTTTCGGCATTTAATAACCACATGATACTCCCTGCTCAGTTTAAGCAAAATTACAACAATCGATACAATATTTTTACTGATGACATGCAGCTTGATATTTCTGTGTCGCAACTTGATCTCAGTCTATATCTTCCAGTGGCTCTTAAAGCTAGGGTCAGTGATTTTTTTTCGGAAGCTTCCAGTCCCTTTTTGAGTAACTGTGCATGCACAAGACCGGCTTCACTCTTACGCTCTTCAGTGAGATTGCATCTTAAAAACCTCCCAAATCCACTCTGGTCTTATTTCTTTCTGCTGAGGCCATCCTTTTCTTCTCATAAACATGAACGCGGTTCGCTTCATGCAAATCTCAGCCATGTTCAAAGTCTGCGGTGAGAGCAGTGGAGCTAGCCGCTGGGTTAGCGGTTAGCTAAGCTAACCGGATACATAAAGACTAGAAGTGCGCATGCGAAGCCAGCAAGTGGAAACTATGAAGGAACGAGCACGGACACTGCCGTTGCGTGAGCGCATCAGAATGATTGACATGTGGGACAACCAATAGATTTGGCGATACCCCCGGAAGTTGAGGTACAGAGGGGAATGAATACAGGAACAAAACTGTCAAATCCCTGCCTGTCGGACCGAGTGGCAGGGATTTGTTAGAGTTTTAACAGGCCTGCAGCTCCCACAGAAAACTGTTTTTTAACCTCCTTTTGTTGAATAAATAATGTATTGACTACTTTGAGGATGAAAGGACCATTTTACCCAGTATAACAAAAATTGTTTCTGAACAGGATTACCAACTATAGCTTGAATATGTGATTGAGTCTAAATGTCCTCCATTCTAATACAGAAACGGAAGAAGCCCTTGTTGTAGACTTGTATTATCATAGAATCACTGAATCAGACTTAAGTTTCAACTACAACCTAAAGATTCCTCTTCCCTATGAATTTGTTCTCAGGACAGAACAAATACACAGGAAGGAGGAATTTGTGGTGAGTTTAGAGGTTCAATTTTTTCTAATATGCATCCTTTAGATGTAGAGAGAAAGCAGGAGTGCCTGCAGAAACCCCTTTTAAGCACAGGGAAAACATATGCCACACAGAAAGGCCCTGGACCAAGAACCTTCTGCAAATCAGAATGGATTCAGACCTTTATATTGAGACATTTATAATTAGACTAACTCGATTAAATGAAAAAGAATCTTTAAATTGTCTGTTAAAGGAAATTTCTAAGGAAGTCAACAACTAGCATAAATCTTTATTTTGATTCCGTAAAAGTGGGGAAAACATGTTTTTGAATGTGACCATTTTAGTGATGAACATTATCTTTTGGGTTGTGATGGTAAAATTTTGACAGAGCATGTTCCATCTACGATATGGTCAGGGTGTTATCATTTCCTGGTTTGTCTTTGTGAGTTAAAGTACCAAGTGAAGGTTAGAACTGCCACCACAAATCCAAATGGACCCACAACCACGCTGGGTGGCGTATTCTTGTTAAAGTAAAGCAGTGAAACTGTTCACCTGCTTCATCAACTTGGAACATTAAGCTGTTACACAGCTGGTAGCAGTGTTTCCTGGCTGCCAGAGGGTCCTGGGTCCAAAACCTAGCCCTGGGTTTCTCCCTATAAGATCCTTTTCAAGGAACCTTTAATTATTTTTCCATTGAGGAAGCTGCACAAAGCAGCTTACAAGACACAGCCAGAGAGGAAGGCACAGCAGCCGATACAGTTTCTCTCTCACAATGTATAGCCTTAAAGGTAGTGAAATTTTTTTTTTATTAAAACTCAAAATTGTTCAACAAAATATAGAGTGTAAAATTGGGCAGTGATTTTTAAAATGAAGAGTCCAATCTGAAGTCTCACTCCTCACCTGGTCTGCAGTAGCAATTACACCCCTGTAGCACAAAAATATTATACAATAATATTACAAAATACTGTGATTGGGACTGTGGTTATATCTGGTTATAAGTAACCTGCTACTAGCTTGGGCCGGTATGCTTTTAATATTTCCTTGCAAGTAACATAAAACTATACAAATATTAAAATTGTTTTGATGAAGAATTTAAAAGCTAATTTCAAAGAAGTTGCAAAGAAAACATATATTTTTTTCAATTCCTGTCATACAAATGATTTAAAAGCAATAATTCAAACATCTGCGTCATTAGGGTACACATGGTGGCAGTAGTAGGTTTTTACTTCTCAATGAGTAATGTGCTCCAGATTCTTTATCAGTAAAAATACAAACATTAGCTGGTTTGTAAACAGTGAGTCACTCCGACTAGCTACGGCCAACTAAATGCTGATATTTGCTCGCCAAAATCAACCAAACCCTTTAAACGCCAAAGCAAACTGTCATAAAAATGCTTCCTCTTAGTTATCTCAACTTCGATGTTGGATTTCCTGCTGTAGCGATGCATCAACTCACAAATAGTAAAACAGACGCAAAGTGAAAGTAGCAGGTGTGCCCCCGGATTGATGATTGTGTACTTACAAAGCAGGTTTTCTGTGCAAACTTCTCTCAGTGGTAAAGCATCAAGTATTTACCTAACTGTTGGTGTGAACATACCGAATTTCCATGCAATCAGAACGAGCTGCAAGCTGCAACATATATGCTTATCCTCCTGACCAGCGATGATGCAAACTTGGAGCTTACATGACACCGTTAAGGTGGTTCAGAAAGAGTACGATCTTTTTCTGATGGCTTTGGGCTTGAAAAAATCTAATTGCGTTGCTCGCTCTTGATAAATATTGCGTCTGAAGAATGCTCTGTTAAAAGTGCCTTTGCAGCTATCAAATGATTTCTTTTAGGTTTATCAGTTACTGCTTGATGAATTTTAAGTCAAAAGGATCAAACAAACAATTCAGGTTCCCAACTGAAGGTGGTTGGACGGGTCGGGTTGTTCCTGCTTGGCTTCTTGCCATTTTAGCTGGGGGCTGGATTGATTTTCCCAAGATCGCAAGGAGCTGGTGTTAAAGAACCTGTGACAAAAGGCTCACATACGGAGAAAGAAAATGGCCAAATCATATCGTGGGAAAGAATCTCTAATTGTCTGGGAATCTAAATATTACCACACAGGATTCAGTGAATCCACGGAAAAACAGGTACAACTGGTTACAAGGAAAGCCAATGCCATCTCACGATTGTACTTCTTCAGTGCCGTTATGGATGTGTAGGACTGGTTCTATGAGAGCAAAGTATTTTACGCTCAAGGAAGTGAATTTACGCTTAACTGTAAACATGTTTTGATTCATTTTGCTGTCACAAACGAGCTGTTGATTTTTGTTTTTCTGTCCTCAGAAGTTCCCATCAGTTTCCCACAGTTACAGCTTCCTGAAGTCTTCACACCCACCCCTCGAAACTTTTCTCCATTGTGTCAAATTACAACTCCAAACCCGATTTATTTCATTGGGACTTTATGTGATAGACCAAAACAAAGCAATGTATAATTGGGAAGTGGTAGGAAAATGATGCTTTTTTTTTTTTTACTGATCTTAAATGTGTGTTATGCATTTATTTTCAGTCAGCCTGGGTCAATAGCTTGTAGAACTTTGTCCCGCTGCAGTTACCGCTGCAAATCTTCTGGGCTATGTCTCTACCAGCTTTGCACATGTGGTGACTGAAGTTTTTACCTCAAACTCAGTCAAATTGAAAATGAAAAAAAAAATGTTTTAATTCTGGCAACAGATTCTTGACTAAATCTAGGGCTGGGCTTCGACTGAACTTAATATGACAAATGATGCTTTGTTCTAAACCAGCGGTCGGAAACCTGTGGCTCTTGAACCACATGTGACTCTTTACACTCTCCTCTATGGCTCTTAAATCATTTTGGCTAGAACTGTTAAAGAATTGAACAATGTTTTAATGTGTAAAGGAAATTAAGTTATCATTAGGTGGTTTTTCCTTGGTGTTTCCAAACAATATAGGCCTCACCTTCCCACTAAGAATGACACTAAAACTTTCTGGAATAGTAGTTTTTATGAAGTTGTTTTTTTTCTTTTTTCTTTTTTTTGTTTTTTTTGTCAGTAGGTTGCAAATTATACTTTTTAGTTTTGTTTCCTAAAAAATCTAATGCCCCAAAAGAAAAAATATTTATTAAACCTAAAAACAAAACCAAAATTGTTCTTGAATATTAAGATCCAAACTAATTTAAATATATTTGTATACATAAATACCTACAATATACTACAGTATGTATAAAACAAGCATTTTTTATTAAAAAAAATAAATGTATTTGCAGCATCTAATAAATGTTCTACCAGGACTACCCTGTATGTAGTACACCAGCTGGAGAAAGCATGCCACCACCATGTTTCACTATGAAGATGCGTTCTGATATGCAGTCTTTTGCCACAAAGGTCCATTTTAATCTCATCTGACCAGAGAACCCTCATATGCTGTTCGCCTCTTCCACTTTAACCTTGGTTCTTCCTGAAATGGCATGGACCATTTCACTGCTAACCCCCCTTGTTTTCTCTTTTTTTTTTTTAGTAGAGAAACAACAACAACGTTATTTTAACGGGTAAAATATTTCAGAAACAGTTCTCACTTCAAGACGCAACCTTGTCTCTTAGATGAGTGGTCATGTGGTGTCATAAGCTTTCTATGTTTGAATTGCAGATTAAAATGTTGTCTGAGATGTTCAAAGCTTGGGATGCTCTTTTAAAACGTAACCCTGCTTTAAACTTCCCAACACCTTCATCCCTCAGCTTTCTGCTCTGATCCTCTGTCTTCTTGATGCCGTTTGTTCAATAATGTTTCCCACAGGTCGACACAAGCTTGCTCTGATCGTTCTGCAAATGCACCCCATATTTTCAGGTTTTTATTTATGAAAATTTTTAATTCAGAGCTGCGTTCCTTGAAGCACAATGTTAGGAAATTGGAGAGAAAATGGCGCTCTACACACCAAGATGAATCCTACCTAATCTGGAGGGACAGTCTATTGTTGTATAACAAGAACCTTCGCAGAGTTAGAGCAGCATATTTTTCATCATTAATTGAGGAGAATAGGAATAATCCTAGATTTATCTTCAGTACAGTTGCCAAACTTACCCAGAGCCACAGCTCTGTTGATACATCCATACCCTTAGCTCTTAGCAGTAATGATTTTATGGGATTCTTCATAAATAAAATTGATTCCATTAAAAATAAAATAATTGGCATCCTCCCAAACATGATTACCTCATCCTCAGTAAGTGAGGCAGCATTGGAGGAATCCTTAGAACCTGTGCAGTGTCTGAACTGAAGCAGTAGAGCTTTCTGAGCTATCTAAAATTTTAGCTTCATCTAAACCTTCTACCTGTATGTTAGACCCAATCCCAACCAAGTTGTTTAAGGAGGTATTCCCTCTGATCAGTGGTCCTATTTTAGACATGATTAATCTATCCTTGGTAAATGGATATGTACCACAGGCTTTTAAAGTAGCTGTTATTAAACCTTTACTTAAGAAACCATCTCTTGATCAAGATGAGTTAGTAAATTACAGACCTATATCTAATCTTCTTTTCTTATCTAAAATTCTTGAGAAAGTAGTTGCTAATCAACTATGTGAACATTTACAAAGTAATGACCTACTTGAGGAGTTTCAGTCAGGCTTTAGAGCTCATCATAGCAGTGAAACAGCTCTGGTGAAGGTCACCAATGATATTCTCATGGCCTCAGATAATGGACTTGTGTCTATACTTGTCCTGTTAGATCTCAGTGCTGCATTTGATACAGTTGATCACAATATTCTCCTACAAAGACTTGAGCATACTGTAGGGATTAAGGGGAAAGCATTAGGCTGGTTTAAATCTTATCTGTCGGACAGATTCCAGTTTGTCCATGTTAATAATAAATCTTCCTCAAACTCTAGGGTCACCTGTGGAGTACCACAGGGTTCAGTCCTTGGACCAATTCTATTTACTATATATATGCTTCCGATTGGCAAAATTATCAGACAGCATGGGATTAATTTCCACTGTTATGCTGATGACACTCAGCTATATTTATCCATAAATCCTGATGAATCCAATCAGTTACTTCGACTGCAGTCATGTCTTGATGACATCAAAAGCTGGATGACTTTAAATTTCCTGCATTTAAATTCTGACAAGACAGAAGTTTTAATCTTTGGGCCAGAATCTTCAAAAAATAAAGTTCTTAATCAATCACTTCATCTGGATGGCATTAACTTGGCCTCTGGTAATAAAGTTAAAAATCTTGGTGTTGTTTTCGACCAAGACATGTCATTTAAATCCCATATTAAACAGGTTTCCAGAGTTTCCTTTTTTCACCTCCGGAATATCGCCAAAATTAGAAACATTCTGTCCAGGAGTGATGCTGAAAAACTGGTCCATGCATTTGTTACTTCAAGGCTGGACTATTGTAATTCTTTACTATCAGGAAGTCCACAAAATGCAGTTCAAAGTCTTCAGCTGATCCAAAATGCTGCGGCAAGAGTTCTGATGAAAATGAACAAGAGGGATCATATTTCTCCAATTTTAGCTTCCCTTCATTGGCTTCCTGTTAAATCAAGAATAGAATTTAAAATTCTCCTTCTAACGTATAAAGCCCTTAATAATCAAGCTCCATCATATATCAGAGCTCTGATTACCCCGTATGTTCCTAACAGAGCACTTCGCTCTCAGACTGCAGGTCTGCTGGTGGTTCCTAGAGTCTCTAAAAGTAGAATGGGAGGCAGATCCTTTAGCTATCAGGCTCCTCTCCTGTGGAACCAACTCCCAGTTTTGGTCCGTGAGGCAGACACCCTATCTATTTTTAAGACTAATGTTAAAACTTTCCTTTTTGACAAAGCTTATAGTTAGAGTGGCTCATACCCTGAGCTATCTCTATAGTTGTGCTGTGATAGGCCTAGGCTGCTGGAGGACATAAGGGTCTATTTTTCTCACTCTACTGATTTTTACTGTTCTCCAGTTTTGCATTGTATTACATTGAAATGACTGTCGTCATTTCAGCTTTTAACTTTTTGCTCTCTCTCTTTTCTTCATAGTAGGTACACCTGGTCTGGTGTTCTGTTAACTGTGACATCATCCAGAGAAGACGGCTCACCCGCTACTTCCATCTAATGTAGAACAGATTACTAGATCAATGTGTGCTTCTGTGCTTTTTTGTTTCTCTTGTTGTGTCTCTGCTCTGTCTTCTGTAACCCCAGTCGGTCGAGGCAGATGACCATTCATACTGAGCCCGGTTCTGCTGGAGGTTCTCCTTCCCGTTAATGGGGAGTTTTTCTTCCCACTGTCGCTTCATGCTTGCTCAGTATGAGGGATTGCAGCAAAGCCATGTACAATGCAGACGACTCTCCATGTGGCTCTACGGTTCCCCAGGAGTGAATGCTGCTTGTCGGGACTTTGATGCAATCAACTGGTTTCCTTATATAGGACATTTTTGACCAATCTGTATAATCTGACCCAATCTGTATAATATGATTGAACTTGATTTTGTAAAGTGCCTTGAGATGACATGTTTCATGATTTGGCGCTATATAAATAAATTGAATTGAAATTGAATTGAAAAAGGTTTAAAAAAAAATCATGGATCCTTTTCTTTCCACTTCACACTCATGCACTACTTTGTCTTAGCGTCTTAAGTAAGATCCTGATAAAATACAAATTTTATTGGGACAAAATGCTGAAAGGTTTAACGGGTACAAATACTTTTGTGAAGCACTGATTATCCCGCTGTCACTTTTGCGATGAAAGTTTCCTGGGAGGTTACAAACAATACGTTGCTGGGCAGTTTAGTCCATAGGCTGTAAATTGTCACCTCTCGGACTCTTCACTGGACACTGGTAGTTTTGACTCATCTGGATTTCCCCTGCATTAGTCACCAACTGGAATATACACACAGACGCGCACAAGTATGCCCACATATCCCCCTCATAGTGCGAGAGAGACCGGCTACAACGCGGTGTATATGACTGACACGGATAACACAGCCCTCTATAGCGCAGCGAAGCGTCGGGCCTTCTTCATCAGCTGCTCCGCCAACTGCTCTTTGGCATCCAGTAAATTCATAAGGCTGTGCGAACGGGGCCGCATAATGCCTTCAGGACAACGGAGACTCTAGCGTGAATTAAAGAGATATTGGGCCGTAATGATCACACAGGCCGCTCGCCGTCCACTGTATGTTTTTGACTACAGATACAGTTGCAGATTAAAGCGGGCTTAGCGCTTCCTAACCAGAGCCTTGCGAGAATAATAACCACATTAGACAGAAGTGAGCTCCTACTGATGACAGTACCAGAGATGTCGCTGACGTAGCTGCCAAATCATAAACACACGCATGCATCTGATATGAAGTAATAGGGCTTCGGTGACTGCTACCCAACGCCTGAGCCTTAGAGTAATTAATGATGTAAGGGTTTCAGGTGTCATTGTAAATATCGGATTTAATGACATCTTGAGGTCAGTTTGTCCTTGTTGTGTTGAGAGGCAGACGGAGTCAAAGAGGACGAGTTAAAGGGCTTATGAGAGAGAATCTGTTGTAAACATAACATAATAAAGTACCATGAAGTTTTACAAGCTGCTTTTTAACTCTGGATGTGTTTCCATACGCGACAACTGAGCTTTGATTTTCTGCGGAGCAGCTGAACAAACTGATTAGCATCACTCGCAGTGAACAAGGAGAGACATTCAGCTGTTGCTGCAGTTGCCTATTACTGATACGCAAGACAGCAGATTATGGAGATTCTGGTATACAGTGATGATCAGAAGTTTATATAGATGCTCATTGTTGCTAGAAATGTCATGGTCTTTGGCCATTAAATGATGGATTTGAACCATGATTTTTCATGGTTCTAATCCATTTTTTAGGACATACATACTCATATATATATATATAAAAAATTAGGTTCTTGTGTTTTAATTCACTGTGGCTTTTCTCTAATTGTCACTGGATCTAAATTAGGTACCCAAACTGAAATATATACAAACACCCTGCCGATCTTGGGATAAGTGTTTCTAACCATATTACACCTTGACCACATGCATTTTACAGCCATCAACAAGCTCCTAGGCACAATTCCTGCTGGATGTTTGTCCCTTCTTCTTGGTGGCAATGGTAAGATTAATTCAATTTGTTGCTTTCCTGGCACACACCAGGATTTTAAGAATGCTACATGAGCTGTCAAAAGGACTAAGGTTAGGGCTTTAATTAAACTAAAAAATGCGAGAAAACCAGCGTCACTTTCCAAAGTGAAGGAAGTTTATCAGCAGTTTCCTCAGACACAACCAAAACCAGAGCAACAAAAGACTCTTGTATAGTGACTTAACAGGCTGCACGGTGGAGCAGCTGTTAGTTCTACTGCCTTTAAAGGTTTGGGTTTAAATCCCATTCTGGGTCTCTGTGCATCTGTGGGTTCTCTGAGGGCAGTCCAGCTTCCTCCCTCTGTTCAGAAACACACATGTTTGGTTAATTGGCATCTCTAAAACTATCCCAATCGGAGTGACTATGTGCACGCATAGATTTGTATCCTGTATGAGATGGAGTGAGGATCTATCCATGGTATTCCCTGCCTCTAGCCCTTTGACCGCTGGAGACAGGTAACAGCCACCACCGTATTTAACAAATGGTTTGCCTAAGATCCTCTCAGAGAGCGACTGTGGCTGAGTGGGAAGAGTACTTGTTTCAATCTGAAAGTTTTTGATTTGATTCCAGCTTCCTGCTGCCATATGTTCATGTGTCCCTTGCCAAGGCACGTAACCCCAAGGCCATTTACAATTTATACCAACAGAAGCACTAATAATGAGCTTATGTTACAGCGTTCACTGTTTCATATTCACAGCAGCCATGTTGAATTTGAGTCAGGATTGCTCAAGACCCCTGACTTCCCAAGTAGGCATTCCTGGTTCATGGATTGTTTCAGGTGAATTTTTGAGTAAGACTTTAGGAACTCTGACTTCTGAGCATGAATGGAATATCGCATTTGTGTTTGAAAGATTTAATGAGATCCAAATCTCAGCAAACCACAAACAGGCTTAAATCAGAGGCAACTGAACTCCTACTCAGTTTTTCTGAAAATGTTTTCACACTTATCTAGAAGCCTATGTCAATTCTGGTGGCTCGCGCTTCTCAAAATGTATCATAATGGTGAATTTCAAACCTATCAATACTCTCAGACAAAAACTGGTTAATCTCAAAGACAGAACACCCAAACCAAATCTGAGCGTTATGGTGAATGTGGTCCGCCGCAGCGAGGACCACTCAGACTCCAACATCGGTGAAACCAATGGCGTCACAAGACTGATGCTCTTTACGGGAAGTCTTTTAAAGTGCAGGGGTGCTCCTAAAGGCATTTCTTGACTCTGTGTTGGTATCCGTTCATCTATTATCTGTAACTGCTTATTCATGCAGGGTTGCAGGGCAGGGGGTGCTTACCTCCAGAAGTTATTGGGCAAGATAGGTCGCCGGTCCATAACAGGGCATCACATGGACACAGGTCAAGCAACCATGCACACACACACTTACTCCTAAAGGCAAACTAAAGAGACCAATTAAACCAACAGTCTTGTTTTTGAATTGTGGAAGGAAGCCGGAGTACCTGGAGAGAACCCATGTATATGCACAGGGAGAACATGAAAACACAATCCAGGTTTCATATGCAGGATCCTGCTTGCTGCAAAGCAACAGTGCTACCCCTGGACCTTCAATAACTTTCATTAAAATAAAGAAAAAGGAAAACTGATTTGCAAAACAGTGGATATTTCTCTTGTTTTTTTTGGTCAAAAATATCATACAAATCCAACTGAACCTAGATATGACAAACTGAACTCATTTAACTCACTGGTTCCTTGGACTTTTAAACCGTTGGGTGTAATGGTGTCCTAATCAACAGCAAAAAACCTAGCTGCATTTCCCTAAATATTGTGAACGAAAGAATAAATGAAACTGCTTGCACATGATGGGATTTCTCATTAACGTTTATTCTCAGATGAGAATAATATTTAAAGTTATTTTTCAAAGCTCAGGTTCAGCCCAGTTATGTTTGGCAAAGCTTGTTTTCTCAGAAAATGTTGTGGGCCCATGTTTCTGCTGAAAGTAACTGCACTGTGATAGGCTGATGTTAGGCTGTTGAACAGATCACTGTGCAGATTCTCATTGTCAGAGTTATTGCAACTGCTAAAGGCTTTAAACGAAGGCACCTGGACTCAATTTTTGTGAATATGTTTTGAAACATTTCCAGGAGTCTTTGTTGAATTGATCAAAATCAGCTAAATATAACTCAAACTAGAGCAGACATGAAGCACAGGTTTGTAGTTGATAGTTATTCTCTAATGTAGGTAAGATTCTAATATATGTTTAGGGTCATTGGATAGTGAACCTCCTTCTACGTCTCCAGTCCTCTGCAGCATCCCAGCAGCATGATGCTGCCACCCCCATGTTTCACTGTGTGGTTGGGGTTTTCAGGTTTGATGTTCAGAATAAGGTTTCCATCACACGTAGTTTTATATTTTGCATAAAAGCTTCTGTTTCAGCAGCGTCTTCTAAATGTTTACTGTGGTGCTACATGGCTTGTCACAAATAGGACATCTTATGCATTTTCTTTCAACAGTGGTGTTGTTCTTATGTTGCTGATTTTTTCAATAAACATCTTATTTGTGGAGTATGTCACTCAAAGTTGAGACCATAAGATGTTTAGATGGATATTGGTTTATAATACCTTAATCTATACTTCTCCGCAACTTTATCTCTGCCCTGTCTTCTGTGTTTTTCGGCTGCAGTTATTTCAACACTGTTCTCTAAGAAACCTCCGTGTCATGAAGCTCAGAGACAGGAAGACCCAGAATTCAACCAGACAAAGAGGTATGAGATCAAGCAGGATTTAATGATTAAATTAAGGCAAAACAGAGGTCAAAAATCCTAATCCAAAAATGATACAAACAAAGGCAGTCCAAAAAACTCATACCGGGAGGTGGCAAACTTAAATTCAATTCAATTCAATTTTATTTATATAGCGCCAAATCATGAAACATGTCATCTCAAGGCACTTTACAAAGTCAAGTTCAATCATATTATACAGATTGGGTCAGATTATACAGATTGGTCAAAAATGTCCTATATAAGGAAACCAGTTGATTGCATCAAAGTCCCGACAAGCAGCATTCACTCCTGGGGAACCGTAGAGCCACAGGAAGAGTCATCTGCATTGTACATGGCTTTGCTGCAATCCCTCATACTGAGCAAGCATGAAGCGACAGTGGGAAGAAAAACTCCCCATTAACGGGAAAAAAAACCTCCGGCAGAACCGGGCTCAGTATGAACGGTCATCTGCCTCGACCGACTGGGGTTACAGAAGACAGAACAGAGACACAACAAGAGAGACAAAAAGCACAGAAGCACACATTGATCTAGTAATCTGTTCTACATTAGATGGTAGTAGCGGGTGAGCCGTCTTCTCTGGATGATGTCACAGTTAACAGAACGCCAGACCAGGTGTACCTACTATGAAGAGAAAAGAGAGAGAACAGAAAGTTAAAGCAGAAATGACAACACATAATGCATAATTGAGCCAGTTTTTGATCCAGAAGTAGACAGTACAGGAAAAAATGTGGAACTTAAACTCACCGGAGACTTGACATGGAAAGACACAACTGACATGACTAGAATTGACGATGAACTGGCAGGGAAGTGGCAGAGGAGGGAGGCTTAAAAAAGGCAGGAGAACAAAGGAGAGAGAGTGAGCCAATTAACCATAAACAGGTGGATGTAATCAGAGGGGGGAAAGAGGCTGCAGGAGGAACCAAGCTGACAGAAAACACATGGAAAGGAACAGACCCTAGAACATAAATAACCACGAAGAACGAACCTAAGATAGAAGATAAACTAAGACTACACAGAGCACCGAAGGGAGATCAGAACTAAATACAAAGACCGGATAAATTAAAACAGTACAGAAGCTGAAGAATCCAAAACCAGACAGAACAGAAACAAAACCTGAGGTGGAAGACAAGACTAGCTGATCAAATGATAAACATAAACCAAAACAAAACCCAAATCATGACACTCCGAGGCCTTCACAGAACAGCTGGATTTATACTGAGATTAAATTACATGACTGGAAATTGGCAGCATTGAGTTTTAGCTGTATTAGAGTAAAAGGGGCTGAGTAAATTGCAAACCGCACTTTTCGGATTGCTGTCTTTGTGTTTGACTTTGTAAAGTGCCTTGAGATGACATGTGGTGTGAATTGGTGTTATATAGATAATTGAATTGAATTAAATTGTATGATAAACCATGCATCGTTTTCATTGAAGTTCACAATAATAACTTACATTTTGTTAGTCTATCTCACAAAGCCAGCTTGTAGGTTTTACTGTCACGATGTGAAAAAGAAAATAGGTGTAAATACAAAGTTTAAAGAATAATATTACTCTGCCCACAGTATCTGAATGCCAGGCGGACAGTATGAAAAGCTGCTGTATCTGTGTGTTTTTTTCCCAGGTACAGGTTGGGCTCTGAGGGAGGGAGACTGATACTTTACATCTTTATTAAAAGTACAAGAGACCAGCTTAGAGGTTTGTGTTCCCTGGATACACCACATCTATTTATTATCATTCCCCCACCGTGACCCGATCTTTTTATTTTAGCATGCTGATTCATCTACTGTTCATCTCTGAAAACCGCACAAGACATCTAGGTTTACATTGCAATGCTGCTGGGATGAGGGGAAGTGGGTGCAGAGATGTTGCACGAGTTGATGGAGGCTAAATAAATGACTGCTCAAGCTTACAGCAGATTTCTGTTTTGTTTTATGCAACCTGCATCTGACAAGGCATGTAAAGGATGGGTTAGTTTCCGTGAAATTAAACCCTTTGATAACTTGTGCTTTTTTTCCCCACCGACTCTCTGCACTGGATTGGCACATGATTAAAGGTGCTGTTATTTAAATTGATAGATGGGAAGTTTTGAAATAGGTTCCATTCAAAGCTTTAAGTTAATTTCTTTTCACCTGTGTAAAACTTGTCTTTCCATCGTAATCCTATAACTCCAAATGTATAATTTTTGATACAAATATTTCTGAGATCTCTACGTCTTCAACAAAGTCAGTATTTTTCTGAACATCCAATTTACAACATACAAATGTATATATTTTACACCCCTATGTTAAAATGTAGAAAATATGAGCAAAATGTTTTTTAATTTGCAAGCCTGACATTTGATTTTTGATTTTTTTTTAAAGCAACCAAAAAAAAAGTTATTTGTTAAAAATGTGAAGTTTCCTCACAATAACCTGTAAATCCAGATAAGATGGTCCTGGAGGGTGAAGGTAACAGTCAGTCTAAGAGGGACAAGGGCCAAAGTGGACTTTTAGCAACTCAAAACAACCCCATTCTCAAGTACCCATAGTAGTTTATGTGAAAGACATTTTGGAAAATGTTGCCATGTTCACATTGGGCTCTTATTTGTATAAAAAAAAGCCTATTAGTGTTTGCACAGGAAACAGAAGAAGGAGGCTCTGCACCATCCGTGATCTTCCTGCGTAAAAGACATGAAAACTAAACATGAAAAGGGTTTCTGGTCACTGTAGCTGCATCTGGTCTGGCGCTCTGTTGCTGTAGCTGTGACAACATCTGGTGGGGGGGGGTCTAGCTGAGCTCCTGTCAACAGCTTCATGTTATAGATGGTACACTTGGCCCTGTCTTTCAGTGTTTAGTTCTGTTTCTATCGTAGACATAGCTGCTGGCTGAGCTTTTACTGCAACTAACTGTCTGAGCTCTCTTTCATCCTCCAGACCCAAAAACTGGCTCAGACCCTTTCTGCTTTAACAGTGTTTCTTTCCAAGACAAAGCCACCTGGGGAGCTGGTCTGCCACTACCCTCCCTAACATGGAAACTGTTCCCGGATCAGTGCTTCTGTGCTTTTGTGCCTCTACTCTGTCTTCTCAAACCCCCAGTACGCCGTGGCAGATACCTGCTCACACGGAGCATGGTTCTACTGGAGGTTTCTTCCTGATAAAGGGGAGTTTTCCTCTCCACTGTCGCTACATGCATGCTCGGTATGAAGGATTACTGCAGAATCAACTACACAATGCACTCTTTCATGAAGAGTGAATGCTGCTAGTCAATGACTTGATGCATTGTCAATACACATGTATATAAGTCACCATGAATGTACGTAAGACATCCTCTGCCTTATTTCTATTTTGTATTTTTATTCTTATTTTCTTATCTACTTCTCTTTGATCCACGGTATAAACGAGGACACACTGTATATACCTGATGCACCTTGTCCTACTTGGCACCTTCTTCTTCTGATTACTGAGCCAATGTGACATGTGAATTTCTCCAATGTGAGATCAATAAAGCCTATCTTATCTTATCTTATCTTATCTTATCTTATCTTATCTTATCTTATCTTATCTTATCTTATCTTATCTTATCTTATCTTATTGACTAACAGGCTTCTTTAGATAGAGAACTTTTAAACAATCTGTCTGGATGATTTGATAGAATTGACTCGGTAAAGGGCCCCGAGATGACATGTGGTGTGAACTTCCGTCATACATGTCCATCCATCTATCCATTATCCATAGGCTACCCACTTATCCGTGCAGGGTCATGGGGTGGGAGAGCTGGTGCCTATCTGTGTCTTTGGGCGAGAGATGGAGTACATCCTGGACACGTCGCCAGTCAATCACAGGGCAAATTATAAAATAGCACTTGAGTGAACAATGCTTTGAAATTGGAGTTCTTTCAAAAGGGCCGAAGTCCACTTTGACTTCTACCCCTCGCCATCTAGTCTTTAGCCTCAACTCCCAGGACCAACTCATTTGGATTCATACTGTATATGTATGACGACACCAAAGGAGTTCTCTGCCTTAGCTAAGATGTTACCTGCTTGTACCCTTTTTGACAGAATTTCACATAAAAAAATCAAAACTATCCCTTTAAAAAGTAGTAAAGTAATTATTTTCTGCTCTCCAACACCGGTAGATCTATAATTGAAGCGTGACGCAACAGACATGCCCTCAGCTGTCCAAAACCACTTTGGAATCTGGGTGGAAATATCAGAACAAGGCCAGAGCAGCACATGGAGGAGGAAGAGGACAAGAGGGAGCTTTTCAGGATGTAGGGGCTGTAGCTGTCGCCGTGTGTGTGTTGGGTTGGTGGGGGCGTAGGGGTCAAATGTAGTTGCTTGATATCTATATCCTGGCAACAGAGAGTGAGTGATATCTTGTACAGCTGTAGCAGGGGATTGGTCAGCGAGTCGGCCCAGGCCCCTCCCATTTCTAAAGCAGCCTAAGAAGAAATACCTAAATTCAAAACATCTCTTAAACTTTCTCCATTCTGCACTGTACCCCCCTGGCACTTTAACTTCGACCTCTGAATTAATTTTTTTCCATATATGTAGAGGTCACATATTCTTGCTGTAGATTCTGTTTAATTTTGTAGCTCAAGCACAGGCGTTACTTCACGTAGCGTTTCTAACAAGCTGGTTGTTTCAAAGTGATGCTTGGCCTGACAACATGAACTCACCTTACACAGCTTTGCAGTATTACCCAGAGTTCCCATTTCGTCGGTAAGTACTCGCCTGTTCTTTGACTTGATAACTTAAACAGTTTTCTTTGATATAACATTTATAGGTTCATGGGATTTTTCAAACTTAATCTTTAAAAGCAAGCTCCGATTAGCAATAACAGGTGCACTGAACAGTTTGCATGAACAGTTGGTGTTTGATATTACTATTTTCCTCATAGCTTAGTTAAAAATGACTGTTCACCGCTAATAATGGGAATATAATATCCTTTGTTTAACGCTGAGTCTGTCGTGAGGTCCAGAGCAACATGACAACCGTGTTGTCTGCCTGGATCCTCAGCTGCTGCTTGGTCCTGATATATTTATATTTGTGGCCCACCTATGGCAACAGTGCAAGATCAGAGGGTTATTTAGGGCTGATAGCAGTCACAAAATCTTATCCAAAGGTCTTCATTTGATTGTTTGCAAAGATTCATACTATAACTCGTACCATAGACGTAAGACGATTATTTGATAAGGTGCCTCTCATTCAGTGGGTGACCCAGACTGGTCCCTGCTTTTCTCAGTCCATGAAAAGCTTTTGACAGCTTTCCTCATGTTATGCTTATGATGATTAGTCATTGTAATATAATAACTTTCCAGTCACAGAAAGACAAATTAAATGCATTTTTAGCATTGTATTGGCCTTACTTTATTACCGGAATTTGGTTGAACTGTATTATAATCAAACTGGGCTGCATTCAATTGAATTTAGAATAAGATTGGACTGGATTGATATGAGCTGCTTTTGTTATATCTTCTAGTAGAAGTAGTAGAAGTTAATAGGACCTGTCTTGAGATGACATGGGTTCTTAACTGGTACCGTATAACTAAAGCAAACACACCCAAACTGAGTTTAAATAATTTCATTCCTACTAGCAATTGAAGTATAGGAGTAGCTGCATACTAATGAGCAATAACTAAAAACCTGACAAAAAAAAAAAATCCTTAATCACATAAATTTTAAAAGCTTAAAATAAAAACTGTTTATTAGTAAATACCATGAAAAAAAACCAATTATATATATATATATATATATATATATATATATATATATATATATATATATATATATATATATATATATAAATCTTTGTAGGAAAGCTTAAAGAAAATTAAGAAAAAAGGCACAAATGAACCAAAATAAATTATTGTTAAAAGCACTAGTTAAAAAAACAAAAAATACACTGCTTACAAAAAGGAAAAACAAATACAACAACGCACAGAGCAATGGCCATAAAACCATAAAGACCATTGATGTGAAATAAATGAATAAGAAATAATTATAAAGAGTAAAGAACAGGAATAAACTTAGCTTGAACACTAGTTAGAAATATAAATTAATAACAATACACTAAGAACACTGGGAAAAAAAACTAACATGTTATAAACAACAAACAATGCTATAAAAATGTATGTTTAAATTATTTAACAAAAAGATAAAGTAAAGGTTAAAATGTAAAGAATACAGAAAAAATGGAAATTGAACATAATTGGAATACATTAGCACAACAACCTAAGCCCAGAGATTGTGAGTGGAGTCAGTCATCACAAATAAATCGACTATTTTTCCTTCAGGATCTCGTCAGAAGCTTTGTACCATTCTTTTGTGTTTCTTCTGAACAATTTAAGTGTCAATTTTATCCCACAAATGAAAAAAAACTGTGCTGTTTTCACTACCTTCCAACTGTTTCGCCTCCCTAAAAGTAAAGGGATAAGGAAGGGACACTGGGGCTTTCTATTGTTTTGCAGTCATGTCCCTCTTCCAGCCTGGGCTGATGGATGAGGGGGAGAAGGTCTTAAAGCCTTTGAAAAGTGATTAATAATGACACTGGAGAAGGCCTCCGATAGCCAGGGCTGTTTGTTTTGATTGCATTTTCATCGGCTGCTGTGCCCAACCTGCCGAGAGACAATGGCCGTCCCTGTTTAGCGCTGACCTCTGGCCCTGTCTCGTCTGGAGGGGCTGCGCTGTGTTTAAGTGGATGCTGAACAGCCTTTGCCTCTGGCTACCTGAAAAACTCTCTCAGTAACCAGACACCCGGACGCAGAGAAACATCAGCGAGAAAAGGCATAAAACCCTCCGAGCAAGTCCAGCAAACCTAAAATGTTGCATGAAATAAAGATAGAAGATTTTATCAAAATTAACCCTAAATAACAAAGGGGAAATTACTTTGTGGCATGTATGTCTGCATGAAACAACATTGTGCTTTATAACATTTTATTTCAAGTTCAATGATTTTCCATCTAAATGGCTGTTGTTTTGTCATTTAAAAGCACTTTTATTGATTCAAGTGTTGAAACTCAGATAAAATCAGACTCCCATAATGGGCTGAAGTAAGGCATAATTGCACTGGTAGTACTATACTGTCTATTATTATAAAGAAAATTAGAAACTAGATTACAAGAAATGAGTGAGTCAAACGTCAGTAGGGTTGGGCTTCTGCTGCATTATTTGAATAATTTAAGAATTTATTCACTGGCTTTCTTTCACTACAAACCTGATGTACAGGTTTTATTATTATACTCTGGACAATCGTACACAATGCTGTGGGAAAAAGTGTTATAGACAGAAAAATGAGCTGTCTGTTAAACTAGTTTAACTTAACAAACTGAGGATTAAAGTTTAAATTAAAAGGAGCTGAGCGGTGATTAAAGCCCTGGGATAAACACACCTTAATCTGCTCTCCTTGTTTAATAGGCCCAGCACATGTTCTCTGTCAGCCTTGCACTTTATGTGAATTTCCGGTCACTGTGTACCTTTTGCGCTTATACACAGACATGTAAGTGCGTGTATTTTTGCTCATACGTAAACATTGGCCTGTATGTAAGTGCGCCACTTATCATCCCGCGATATTTGGATTTATCTGATAACAGCGAGGAGCAGCTGGCCTCGAGGACAGCTACTGGCTGTTACCTTCCAGGTAATTTGAATAACCGCAGTCTCTGAGAGGACTTGACCGATACGTAGCTTTTATTTATTGTGCAGCGAAGGGTTAAATGCAAAATATATTTGTAAAATATATGCGAACAGTTTCTGAGAAGTGTGCTAGCCCGGTCACAGGCTACTAGCTTTGGTTTAAGAGCAGGTGAGCGACTTCTAATAATAATAAATCTGGCAGTCATAAAATAAGCCTTTTTTTGCAACCAATTCACTAAAAATAAAATTATTTGCGTCGTTTGTTTAAAAAAAAAAAAAAAAAAAGGTAATATACCGAGTCGAATATTTTTGAGCACGTTTTCTTGTATGTCAAAGAAACATTGCTTTAAACCTCTTCATTGCAAAACATGTCGCCCGATTTTCAAAGAAGAAAATTAATGACGTGTATCTTTTACTTTAAAAGTACAATATATATTATATTTATTTGTTTTATTCCCACTGAATGACTCCACATTTAATTTCCAAGATACAATATTGGAAGTAATCCTTTCTCAGGATTTAAATTATACAATTTTCCATACTGTGATACTTTTTTTTACAGCTTCTATAAAACTCAGTTTGAAATTAGTTAAACTTGTATTCTGTGAAAGCCTCAGCGGGAACGCGCATATGAAGGGCACACGGGTGCAAGTGCGGGTATTGGGACAGGGCCTAATTTGGTCTTTTCCTGCTTCCACACACCTGATTTATATAAATGGATGGTTAACAGGCGTCTGCAACTCTTGATTAACCTTGCCTGCAAGATGAATTTCTCGCGATATTTATGGGTTCACAGACAAGCTAGAGTGCTACGCGTTATGAATGTGGCTGGCCAGGTTAGGCCTTGATGGCTGAGGAGGTCATGGAATCATTTGATTCAGGTGTGCTGGAGCAGAGACACATCTGAAACATGCAGGACAGGGAGTCCTGAGGACCCCCGTTTATTACTTTAGTAATTAGTCTGTTTATTATTTTTAAATCAGGATCACTATAGATGGGTGTCACAAATGTGGGTAAAGTCTCAGAAAAGACACATTAAGGGAATGAAAGAACCAAATGACTCTTAATTACATTTTTGTTATTAAATTAGTAAGTATTGAAGCTCAAGTCCAAAGATTCCCTTCTAAATGCAAAACCTTTCAAAGTATGCAGAATTATTTTGACACTCACAATATTAGTGTGTGTATATTTATGCATTAAAAACAGTAAGAAAGAAAACACTGCTACAACAGCAGGGATGTAAACACGTATTGAGTTTGCCTCCTGATGTGTACAAGCTTCAAAAGCTGAGTTGCAGTATCCAAGCTGGATTTAGTGTCCATTAAACATGGACAAAATAGCTGGACTAAGCTATTTATTTGCAGTTCTGCTTTGTCTCGTTAAAACTGTGGAACACATAGTGTTCTCTATTGTATTCTGTTCTAAATCTAGTCCCATAACTAGATACACAAACCACAATTCAAGACATCATTACATCACAACCACTTATCTTAGGAACCACAATACTTTGGTGAAATTGTTTAAAACGTAATTTTTGAAATGGGACGCATGGTCAATGAAATCAGTTTGTGAAATGAAAAGTGCAGCTTTGGTCACTTTTGGGACATTTGGACCAGCTCTGTTCAAACCATGTAGTTAAAAACATTAAAAACTGACCCACATCCCAGGTTTCGGCAAGATCTGGCCTAGATGCTCTAAATATCAGCTCATAATAATGCATATTCAGTATAGAATATGTTAGACTTTGGTTTAGACTAGGTTTAATTTATCCTGTGTGACTCTGGTTTTAGAGATGAGCTTGAACTTACTTTAGATCGATGTCAAAAATACTGTTGAAATTGCTCCCTTTTCAACTTTTAGAAGTAGATTTAAGTTTTTACTAATTACAAAACCATATTTTACAGAATCTTTATTCAGTGTAGCACTATCTGGCTCACAAAAGGCCTTTGTAAGTATTGTACTTTTGATACGTTACATGATTTTCCAAAGACTAAATCTGAAGAAATATGTCACAGATTGCAGCTTTGCAAAGGATTATTATCCATCGCATAATATTCCAGTCCACATGTTAACGTCACATGTATGTGGTTCAGATTCCTAAATAAAAGCAGTGAAATAGACCTTTACCTTGGTGCAAAAACAAAAGTGTACAATTTGAAGCTAACTTCAACATTGTCCATCCAGTCCAAGTAGAGTTTATCTTTGTCAGTGGTGCATTTAATCAACTCAAGCTTCAAACTTATTCTGGAATTTCAAAAGTATTATATTTAAAGGATTTGTCATCTGTAGGAGAAAACATGCCACTCTTGGTATTTTTTAGTCATTGCAAACTGAAATGTAATCTCTTATCTGAAACTCTACAGTCCCCTGTGGGCGTCTCGTGCGTAATTAGAATTTTTTGCTTCATTAGATATGCCAGTGTTTCTAAGTCAGGTATTAATATCCTTCATCACACACCGTTGGGGAATTCCAAAAGCTAAAATAGTGCCAGCTTCAGATTATGGCTGCCCCATCGGCCCTCCTCCCAGGCTCCTCCAGCTGTACACATACCAGAAGCGGTGGCAGCGCTATCGTATAGACAGTGGGGGAATTCCGCTGGTCTCAGACTGCAGCGTGCGCCACTTCAGCGGGAACAATGGCGGGCTGAGCTCTGATGCAGGTGTAATGTTTCAAGGGAGCAGGTCAAAGTGCCCCTGTCTGAATGGTGCATAATCACCATTATGTGTAGTACAAATATTCAGTATTATGCAGGCTGACTTCTTCACAATGGATGTGCTCTTCATGAATGGCTGCCAGCAGGACTCCTCCTCCTTTGTTCCACTGGCTGGGTGGCCGAATCCCAGCATCTCACATCAACTCTTACACTGAGTGTTTGCTGACAGTGCACCTTTTTAAAACTACCAATTAAAAAGTGATGTCTTTTTGTAAAAACCTAATTACAGAAATGACCTGTGTTTACTGGAATTTGTTGGAGTAAAAATAACCCTGACTGCTGATGCCTCCTCGCAGACTCAGGGACCCTTCAACCCTCCTGTCCTGGAGTGAAAGCTCTTTCCTCACCGCGATGACTCAGAACCAGTCCGCACAGACAACTGACTTCTTTAGTCAGGATGTATTCAACCAGTTGTTTGATATGCTGGACCAGTGAGTGCATACTACACAAAATAAAACATCCAAATTATTCATGGAAATCGGTGACCCGCTGTGACCTAAAAAAAGTTCATGTGAACTCTTTTCTTGTTTTTGTCTTGTTCAGGTCTGCCATTCACTCAGTTCAGCCCATTGAGCTTAACTTCACTGACAGTCCAACCGCTGGATCAGCAGGAAACACCATTCAGATCAGCATGGACTGCATAACTATGCATGAGCAAGACGATTTGGTTTCCGTAAGTATGTCGATATGACAGAAACCAGTTTTACTGTACAGTTACGTATTTTTGGGACAAGTCACACGTTTTTTCATAGGTTGGTTCATCCCGCAACTTCTAGTCCTAAAAATACAATATGTTTTTTATTATTATTATTTTTACTCTAGTTAGCTGCTGCCTGTGATGTACCATTATTTGACAGGGGAATGTAGACAATCACCAATAACAAAAACACTATAATATCATCATGTATGTGTTCAGCTTGTGAGCTGCTTTTTACAATCACTAGTAGTATAAATTCTATTCATTTTTGTATACTGTGGAGTACAAAAACAACATACAACAATAAGAACTGTATACAACATGGAGTGTCTGTAATTTTAGGGGCTTATCCCCCCTCAGAGGCCACTTTCAAAATGACTTGCTGGGACTATTGATGCTAAAGCGCTTTCTACTTTCAATTTTCCTATTAGCATTGGAATTTGTTTATGGGCCGGTTGTGCAAATGTGGAGATCAGCAGAGTCGTGAGCAAAGCTGGTTTATCTGTTGCTGTCTGAGATGTTGTCAGTAAGGATTTTATCTCATTTAGACTGAGCTGTGTTTAACCTGGGTGGCCCTCGGCTCCTGAGAACAGTAGATCCCAAATGCCGGGATGCAAACTTAGATTGTCACATGATCCCTTCCATTGGGAAAACAAAACCAACTTAAGCTTTATTAGAGAGTTTGCCTCTTTTGACAACCCCCCATGAAAAGAAGATGCAATATTTAAAAGATGTGAATATCTTAGATTTTCATTTTTTTTCTTCTTCTTCTATTCTTCCTATACTGAAACCTTAATATATACTTTTTCACATTTTGTCAAGTTGCAAACACAAGCTTCAATGTAGCATGATAAAAATGTACTTCAAAACTGTAAAGGAGAAGGAACAGGAAACTTTGTAACAAATAAACCTGACAACCTTCGGCCTTTTACTGTGATAATCCACAATAAACAACTAGTACCACAATTTAAAAGTCACATATTTAGCACATAGTCCACCTGTGTGTACATCCATCTCAGTATAAATTCAGCTATTCTGTGAAGTCCTTGAGGTTTGTAGAACAGTGAACCAACAGCATCACAAAGACCAGCTGACAGATCAAGTTGCAGAGAAGTTTAAAGCAGGGTATTACATTGAGAACTGTTCATTCCATAGTGTGAAAATACACCATGGCACAACAGCAGATGTACCGAAACATGGCCATCCACCTTAAGGGAAGAAGAGCATTCATCAGTGAAGCAGCCAGGAGAACTCTGGTAGCTTTGGAGGAGCTACAGAGACTCACTGTTCTTAGGACACCTGTGAGTTTTACACACCACAAACCTGGCCTTTAAGAGGAGCAGCAAGAAAACTGGAGTGGAAAGAAATCCTCTTTTTGTGAATGAAACCAAAACTAAAGCTAAATAAGAAGTCAGAATGAGAGTGACTATGATGAAAATGATTAACTTCTTTGTGAATGAATAAAAGCAAGAGTAAAATATTGCAGGAGGATACTATCCAGTCAGGTTTTAGCTGTAAAAAGTTGAGAATACATATTTATAACTAGGTGTAGTGAAATGGTTTCCCTTTTAATCTGTGTCAATACACAACCAGACATTCCTCTATGAAATCCTATTTCTGTGAGTTAAAGATGGCAAAGAATTTAGTTGCTTAAATTACATTAAGATTTATTTTACCAAAAGTAAGATGACTACAGATGTCTAAAATGCAACTAAGGATACATTACATTTTAAGCAAAAGACTGACTAGAGCTAAATGAAAGTGTTATATCAAAATTAATCCTGACAGGTGGTTTGCTCAAAGGAGACTGGCCTACAAGGAAAACACAAAGTGTGAGGTGAAAACTAAAACCTCACATCACAATGAACCCAATCTGCACAGTGAAACATGGCGGTGGCAACGTTGTGCTGTAGAGATACTTCTGCTGTGACAAGGAAGCTGGTCAGCCTTAATGGGAAGAAGAATTTAGAGAAATGCTTGAAGAAAACCGGTCAGTAATAGCTTATGGGTTCACCTTCCAATAGAACAAGCTTAAATAAGCAGCCTGGAGTTTTTTTTCCACTGCTTACTTTTAAAGAATTTTAAAAACTATGAATAATTTTCCTCTCAGTTTACACTTTTCACTACGCAGTGGTTTGTGCTAGTCTGTCAGCTAAAATTGCAATAAAATCCATTAAAAATTAGTATGGCTGCTTCTTCAAGCCCCAAGAACTTGGTAGAAAAACAAATATCTCCCCCACATTGTGATTAGAAATAATATCGTGCACACAGGATCGTTTCTAGAAAAGTTTTCATCCACACAAGCCTGCACCAATACGCCGCTGAACCTTGTTTTAAACATGCCAAACACCGGGGGCAGTGTAGCGATGAGCTAAAATCTATCAGCCAATCAGAATCCTTCTAAATAATGGCGACGTTGAAGAGCATTGTGCCTCCGTATTGGGAGGGAGAGTTTATGTAAAACTGCTGACCTCCAAGCGCTCCTTATCTTTTGCACCTCAACGCATCGGAGCAGCTGGGTTTGTAGAAACAAACAAGCAAAAAGCGTCTGAAGCAACTGTAATGTTTATAATGTTCCACGTATGCTTTTACTTTGAAGTCCCGATACCGAGGTGAAGACAGGAAACGCCGTATGGTTGCCCGGGTAACTACGTCAGTTGGAAATAAACCACCAGAGATGCCGTTGATTTTGTAGCAGGGAATTTATCTAGATTAACATTAATTAGACAGATGTTGTAAACAGGCGATCACAACACCAATGTAGAAATCATCTCCTCTCTGACAGCATTCATTTTTCCTCCACTGCATGGCCAGGTCTATCTATAAGAATGGCCGCACATGTGCCGTCAGTGTGGCATTATTTGTCACAGACTGTGATGCGCTGGACCCTAAAACATTGTCAATCTTCACTTTGGCAGGAGTTTTCAAAACTGTTTTTAGTTATGGTGTGGATTTAAACCCAAAATGCATAAAAATGTATTTGTCTTGCCAGACATCCGGCTACAGATGGACTAGGCTTTCGCCATTCTATTCTATTATTTCCATTAAAAAAAAACAAATCTTACTAACAGGTTTTGTTTTAAGTTTAAATCAATGAAAATAGGATTTATCTTAGTCTACGTTTCGATTTTATATCTTTTTTTTGTAGCTTAACTCAACATGTGCTCTATGATCTCCCCTGTGGTTGACCTGTAAGGAGGGACATTTACTTGTCGGGTGTGCTACTCGGGGATGATGTGTATTTTCCCCTCCCTGTGTTGGAATGTCGTTGTCCAGCCAGGGAGAGAGAGAGAGAGAGAGGGGGAAAAAAAGCAAATAAAATTTTTCTTTAAGGAGCTGAGTGATGTTACCCCCATGCATCCCCCAAGGGGGCGTGTGCTCTCTTGAACTGGTGATTAATGGCCCCACCACCCACTTTCCTCTGCACCAAAAGAGGGGCGTGGTTCAGTGATTGGCACGCCAGCAACTTGGGGAGCATCCATGTTGGGCTGGGAGCTCTGTGCCATGGCGGCTTGCCAGTCACCAAGCCATGGTTGTTATTATCAAGTCTGCTTTAATTAAAAGCTGCGGTGGGCAAACCCAGCCTCACCTTCTCTTCTTCATCATCCGAAAAAGTGTTCCCTTTTCTCCACTCAGTATGTAGCTCGCTGCTCAAAGCCCCGGGGGACCTATTTGTATTGTGAAGGGTTTATGTTTAATCTGAAAATTCCTTTTTATTCTGGATTTTCTTTTCTATAGCTTCGGGGCAACAATTTAACACAGCACCTGCCTCTCCTGCAGAGGTCCCTGCTCCCATCTATCAGTGTGTGTCTTCTCCAGGTAAAGGTGGGGGGTGGAACAAGGGGAAAGGAGCAGATTGAATAACACGAGGAATGTAGCAGGAATAGTGGCTGGAGAGAACTATATCCTAGCCCAAACAGCTGATTTTACACCGAGATAAAGCTGTGATCAGCTGTGCGTGGAAGATGCAGCGGTTAAGCTGACAGAATGAGGTCCTCTTCAGTCACAGGTCAGAGTTTAAACAGCTTCGCCGTGGAGTAGCTCAGTCGACACACGGCGTCCCGGGGATCTAATTACATGTTTGTGTTGGGGTTTGTACTGTTTCACCACACCTCTGCAGTGTAACTCCACCCCCACCCCTCACCCGCGCTCAGTCAGTGAGCACCAGCCTTTTCTCTACTGTTTATAAAGCTGGACAAAGCGCTCGCATGATCCAAATAATGTATACGAAATGGTGCATCATACGGTGCAGTCATTCATCTGTTAATGTTTTTTTTTTTTCTCTGTTTTACCTGGAAAACAAAAAAAATCAGGTCACCCACCTCAGTTCTTCTAGTTCTTCAAAGTCACATTGAGCACCGCTTGGCTTTTAACTGGTATTATAAGCAAAACATCATGCAGAGTTTTAATGCTCCGCCAATTTGCCTCCAGCGTGTGAAGAGGTGTTTTTAAGGTGCAGCAGTTTGTAATATGAGCCTCTCCAGGTCCAACAGAACACATATGGAGGCTGTTTTCTGTTAATTTTTTTAAAACGTAGAGGGACACGCAGGGGATATTTTAAAACTCAAACACATTATTGTCTCAATTTTTCACCGGCATGTGTCCCTTTTGCTTGTATTTAGATTTACTAATCGATTCAAAACATATATCGGGCTTTAAGTTGCTTTCAGATCTGTTCTCTTTTAGCGTAGCCTGTTTTCTGGATCTAATATGAAGTGAGGCAATGTACTGCTGCTATTTATTATTTCACCAAGTGTTTGACTTGGATCAGATGTTTCTTGACTGATAATAATGTTTGATTCTCTCAGGTCTGATTTGCCAATTCCAGTTTTCACCATTGCCAATTTGCTAAACAGAAAAGAAGAGACTGCCAGCTTGTTTGGTAATAGTAGTCTGCCAAAAGGAAGAAGAAATTATCAGATAATCCCCATTTATTGGTCAAAGAAAATGTGATTACCTTTACCACAAAGTATGTCAAAGTACATGCTTTTGGTTGATCTGTTTAGAGACTAGTTGTTAGTTTTGATGGAGCGATTTGATTAGAAGAAGAAACCAGATTTTTCAGGACTTGACCTGCCCATCACAATCACTTCATCTCAGCCGTATTTTTATCCACACAGTTTTTTCCCTTTCATTGTTACTTGATGCTTTAATAGCATCAGCGTAGTGGGAGCTGTTGGTACGTTTTTCTTGGCGATTTTGCGTTTTAGTTTATAATTATCCTTGAGCCTTTAGGCAGCACAGACGGATGCTTCAGGTTTTTGGTAACTTTGTCCAGTTTTTCAGGGATTTACGGTAACAATCACACCAAATACCAATAACTGCTACATTTGGTCCAACAAATGCTGGTTTTACACTCAGACAAACCAAAATGTGTACAAAGGTGATATTACTAATTTATTTTTTAATGGGGATATTGCATGGAAACACTGCTTTAAAGCAAACTTAAAGGGAAGAGCTTATTGGAAGGATTTTAGAAACTGCCACCCAAGTGATGCTCCATTGACCGCTAGCGTCTGTCAGTTCGGATGAGAGCTTACTGTGTGTTTAGGTCAGGTGTCTGTGCCTACCCAGACACTGCAGCTCGACACCTGATACTAAACTAATCTGGCCGACTTTAGGAACAGGCTCTTAAAAAGGAAAAAAACTTTAGAAAAGCCTCTTTTGTCTGAGCCCCTGGATTTGCGGATCCCCCTGCAGATCCTATATAGCAATACATCATTTCACACTGTTGCGTTTCATTTTACACAGTTTAAATGGATGCTTCCTCTCTTACAGACAGTACTTCAGGAGATGTATGTAAAATGTATCATTTCAGTGTTTTATTGAATAGTTTATAAGATGGTGTTATTTCAGTAGGATAGTTTTTTTTTCTGCAAGAGTGTAGTAAGATTAAATTAAAGTGTTTCTTATGGTTCATTAGGCAGAACAAAGTGTCTTATAGATTAACTCAGACATCTAAAGGTCCAGCAGCATGAATGAACCTACCGGGAAGGTCATCGGACTGAGCTCTTTAAAGTGTTGATTTGCCTTTTGTAGCAGGCTGACCTGCAGGCTTGTAGCCCCTGGCTTTGAACAGGGTGTGGCCGGTGATTGGAGACGCTAAATTCACATCATAGCTGCGCTTAAGTTTTCAGATAGTGTCAAATCTCTCTGACCACAGGACAGGAGTTTCTGCCCTCTGGCTGTGTGGTAATGCATGTGATTTGTGTCCTACTGACCGCAGCAGTGCAACACGTACTGTTCACTCACTATGTCTGCTGGGTGAATCCACTGCACATTTCTTACAGTCTACATCTTATTACATCATGTTTTTATGTTCACAGTGGTCCTGCTGTAAGGTGGCCCTACGCCCCTGTCTGAGGTTTTCCTCAGCTTTTAACGGGTCCTTCTAGGATTTCCCTGGATTTATTTTCATTCATCTTCTCTGTTGTGCTCTGCTAGTTTTCCACATCACATGTTTAGCATGGGAGCCAAAAAGTTCAATTTTGGTCTTATCAGAACAGATCACCTTCTGCCACAGGGAATCTTGCAAACCTTAAGCAACAATTCTGTATTTTCTTTCAACAACGGCTTTTTGATGCATTTCCTCTATGAAGGGCAGATTTGTGGAGTATTTGTCTGTTGATGGGACAACACATAGATGTCCTATCAACATATTCTCTCATCTGGGCTGTGGAACTCTGCAGCTCCTCCAGAGTTATCATGGGTCTCCTGGCTGTTTCTCTGATTAGTGATCCCACATGTCTTGGTAGGTCTGTAGTTGTGCCTCTCTGTCCATTATCAGATGATTGATTGAGCAAAGCTCTACGATATGTTCAAAGCAAAAAAAAAAAAACGTTTTGTTGTTGTAGCGGTAGCGTAGTGAAAGGGTCTGAATCCAAATGCACAATTTTCAGATTGTTATTTCCCTCCACTTCTCAGTTTTGCACTAATCTTTGTTGGTCTTTCTGACAAAATCCTTAGACAAATATGCTGAGGTTAAGAAAGTGGAAATGTTCAACTATGAATTATTTTGTGACGCACTCTAAGAAAATTATTCCTGCAAAAGTTTATTTTTCTAGTAAAGTTTATGAAAATGAAATGCGTTAAATCTTCCTAACCAAGACAGTTTGAGTATCAGAGATACGCAGAAGCTGGTGTCTCAGTGCCATCCTTACAACATGCATTGTCTGAGAGACAATACATGTTTCCAAAACAGATCTACAACAGTCATCTCTGGTAGATACAAGCAATCTACAGGAGCCGCATTGTTTTTCCAAAGACCCTCCACCCCCAGCCCCATTGATTACAGGATGCAGAGACGAGTGATTCATATGCAAACTCTACTCCTCCAGACTGCAGCTGTCACTCTGACACCCAGTGTCTCACTCTCATTGCCACTTATTGTCACTTATACCCCCCCCCCCCACACACCCATTCAAATTGATTTGATTAGAAATTCTGAGTAAAAACTGTAATAAACCTTTATAATGGTTTTTGTCTTTACAAAAGACTAGAACAGCTTTTTAAATAATATTTAAATATATTTAGTCTGCTGCAGCATCAAGAAAAGTCCTACAAGCATGGTACAACATTGATCTTGTATCATTTTCTCTTTTATTAAGAACTTCAGCGTCTCAACGTTCAATGTTTCTACTAAATTTGGCGTTACTAAATCCAAATAAGTTCCTCCTTAACGTTTACCTGCGAGCAGCTCAAGGAAGCCTCACAAGATAGACGAAGGAGAAGATCCTTCTTTTGGGGATGGGTGTGGAGGCAGGTATTGGACAGGTAGCTCTAAACCACTCCCCTCTCCTCCAGAACTTATATACGAACTACCCATAGATTCCTCAAGAAGCTTTTGCTCATCCACTTTGCATCCGTAGTCCATATCACTCCTTTAGAGTGAGAAAAAGAGATTTGTGGAATCCTGGAGCCAGTGGAGCAAACAGCAGCAGCTCTGCTCAATCTCAGCGCCAACATGTTGTACCTGGAGACGGGGACCACGAATTCTTATAATGAGGTAAGATCAGCCAGTCGGGCCCCAGTTTTCGCTCCCGCTTCATATGTTGGATCCGCACATCTCTGTGGTGTTGAAAACACATCAAGGTGTAGGCCTTTGTTTTTTTTATTTATTTGTTATTATTTTCATTCTGACTGGTTATCAAATCCTTATAGACGTTTATCCTTCTGGGTACCTGCTAACCAAACCAAAGCGTTCAAAGTACATGAAAAATAAACTAAAGATTCATAATCAGGTAACGGCAGAAAAACAATTACCATTGCAATTATTTTCCCCGGTGTTTTTTTTCTTTTCTCTATCAGTGTAAATTTGTGGACATCTTTGTGTGAGAGACAGAGCAGAGGAATGTAAACACCTGAAAATCACATTCAATCCTTTACTCTTGTGAAATGGCTGCTGTCTGGCTGGGCACAGCCTTAGTCAGTGGCTGTGATTTGCTCTCTCAGCTTGTTGTTAAGCGGGCATTTTACGCGCCATGAAAACTTGTTTCTGACACGGTCCAGTGGCGCTGGATCTTAATGTGGACAGATTTCAGTGTAGATGGCGCCCATTTACATGGGAAAAAAATTAAGAAGTGTCCAAAATAGATCACCACAATTATCAAGATTGAGAAGGTTTTATTTGCGTTTGGACATTTTTAAAAATGTCTGCAGTTCTGCTCAGTACTTTTGTTCTGTTAAAAATACAAAAGTGTAATTAATGTAAACAGGATCAATGAAGCGAATGAATGATCATGAAGCGGTTTGAAAATAACGCTTGGGTTTTCTTTTTATTCCTGATAGCATAAACATATTTTTTAATAGTTTCATGTTTACAAACTGTTGGAACAAAAAACAGACAAACAATTGTATTAATGATCTTTTGAAAAAAAAATCTCTCTAAGCAAAACAAGATCCTTATTCAAGTTTTTATTTAAAGGTGTCATTTAAAATCAGTTACTTTTAACGATTATGATCCATACCAAACAAGATAAATTAGCCTTTAACACCTAAATGCTGTACAATTGAAAAGTCTAGCAGTAGAAAAACAAATTTAGGCTGTCTTAATTTCTGCTTTAGTCAAGTACTGCGATGATCTCTTTCACCAGCCTAATTCTCCATCCAGTCCAGGAGCTGACTGGTTGATAGATTCTCAGATTGCAGGTTGCAGATAGCAGGTGTGTCACATCCTTGTCTTTTAAATCAGAGAGTGGAGGGGCTTCTTTAAGTGGTGTCCAGCTCAATGCCTGCAGTGCGCGGCGTATCAGGTTGCCCTGTCTCCAGTCTCCAGGGAGCCGCTGCAGTCATTAGAATAGGGCTGGTCAGGCGTTGCTGTTTGGTCCAGGGTCCTAATTGCTTTAATGGTATGTTGATGTAGATACAATCACCTGCTCTGCCCACCCCAGCAGGTATGAGGTGCAGATAGACCCGCACCCAGTCCCACCTCAACCCCCACAGCCCCCGTTGAGCCTTTAATGCCTCCCACCCCTGTGGTCACTCATCACAGTTCCCCAGATGCTCTCAGACACTGGCCCAAGGATCGTGGAGGGTCACCACAGAGTCTGGAATGGGAGTTATTCTCTCCCTCAGGCCAGGTCTGCTCTGGCTCCTGTTGTCTCCTAGGCCCTTAGTCTGTTGTATAATCGGCGTTGGCCCAATAAATGTAAGGCAAGGCAAATTTATTTATATAGCACAATTCAGTACAGAAACAATGCAAAGTGCTTTACATTATTAAAATATAGGAATAAAAGCAAGTAGGGATAGAATGTAGAAACAAAAAAGAACATTAAAAACAGTAAAACAGTTTAACTGGAACATTTAAAGGCAATTTTAAACAAATGTGTTTTTATATTTTTTTTTGTAGCAGCAAGAGGAGTGGTTGGTGGAAGTTTATGCAGAAATATTAGTTTGCACAGGCAATGTACCCATCAGTCAGCCAGTTAATCAGCTCTGGTTGGTGATCTGCTAGTCAAATATTAAAAAATCAGAACTTTTCCCCTGATCATTAAACACATTAAAACCTTCCAGCCAATCGACTAACATTAACTTTAATGCAGTTTTATTATTTGTATCTTTTATTGTGGATATATGTTGTTGTTTTTCCCCCCAAATATAACAAAATGAATAATACATAGTTTACATAAGATTTTATGTTGTCCTTAAAAAATCCAAATCAATATTTCAGACATGAAGGAAAAGTAAAACTCGGTATTAGTCAGGAAAACGGATCACTGCGTCCCTTGGTTTTCCAAGAAAGGCCGTAAATACATGATGGCTTCTGTTGAACTCAAATATTTGGCTTATCAATAAATACAGAGCAAGGAGTAATTTAATGTGTTAGTATGCCATACCAAATACCAATGTGTTGGCCCTATCAGTACCATCTAAATTAGTGCTGCCAAGTGTATTTCAGGTATTCCTGATATGTGTTGTGCATAATTCAGATTCCAACATCGCAGTGAACAGGCAATCACAGTAAAGGTCAGCGGCCCTTTTTTCTCCTGCTGGCCTGAAACGGTTTCTCTCACTCAGCATTCATCACAGACAGAGGAACAGACAACAAAAACTTTATTAAAGGCTTGTGAGCAGTCGCAGGCTGCTGATTTACTGTGCTGCTGCTTAGGAGCACAACATCCTTAAGGCCTAAACACAGTGTCAGCCATAAACGGCAGGAATTTTTAAGAGCTGCTAAAGTGGTTATTAACCAGTTGCTGTATTATAGTGGAATGAGATCTTATTAAAGGACCCAAAGACAGGCCTTACACTACCCCATTTTGAAAAGCTGATATCCCGCTTCCAGCCAATTAAACATAAAACGATGAGCTGAGGCCAGACTCCGTTAACTAGCCAATCACGGCTTTGTCCTCCGCTTCTCATCTTTGATCCTTGTATTCAGTCGGACCATGAAGAGCATTATTTGGAAGCGTGCCAGACGCTCTGCTTTGTGTCCTAGAGTTTATCTGTGTTTGGTCTCAGACCAGCATCAGCCTTTTCTTTAGAATGATAATTTAACTTTGGTAATTGGTGCCTGTCACATCCCCCACGGCAGCTCCCTGCATCAGGTGCTAGGGGTGGCTGTGTCATCTTACTGCCTTTGCGCCTCAATGGGATTACACCACAGTTCAAAGGAATCGCTCTGATATGATCATCAGTCACTCTCACATACGGGAAAACGCCGCCCAAACAGGAAATTAAGCCACTCTGGGAACTCCTTTTTAATTTTTATGCAGAGTGCAAAAGCGAGAACACTAATAAAGTTTCTAACTTTGAAACAGAACCAATAGAGAAGTCTGTTTTTTCTCCTGCTGTAGGATCACAGGCACGAAACCTCTGCCGCCCATCGAGTTGAAACCCTCCTAATACATGCGTGTAATTAGTCCTTTGTGGGAGAGCTTGTGTTTGTAGAAGCCTTCCTCTGCAAAAAGCTGGAGGATCTCCAACAGAAGGAGTTTTTCTTTTGGTCTTAGAGTATGTGCGCTCTGTTCACAAAACACTTGTCTTCTAACACCTGCATGACCGCCATAATTGTCCTGCAGAAAAGCTCCCGTGAGCTCTGTTGTCATTGTTTCCGGGGGGGAGGTGGAGGCTAAGTGACCCTCATCCAAGCAGCGAGCTCCCCCCCGATGCCCCTGTTGCACAAATACATCAAGGTTTACTCAGATGACCTTCCCCAGGTGTGTCTGTCTGGCTCTTTTCTTTGACTCAGCCTGAGTCACAATGTGTGGATCTGGGAATAATGAAGACGGATTACTAATTTCCATTGATTATTGATTCACCTCCTTCACTATTAGTTGTATAAACCTCGTCCTCTCGCTGTGTTTTGCTGGTCACCTGGCACAACACTAACACCTGGCAACACGGTGGGTGTGAGTCGGACAGCTGTGGTCAGCCGTGCTTGAAATAAACAAGGGGCCCCTGAGAGATTAATGACCGTCCGAAGAGCGAGAGACATGGCACCTCGTCCAGGAATGTGTCGTTTATAAATGGAAAGGAATGGAGTGAATGGCAAGCAGAGCTGGCAGGAAGGGCCTGGCTCTGACCCAGACGTACTCTCCATCCTGTCCGAAGGCTGACATTTGAATTCCTCCTGTCGGACCGCGGATAAAAGAATATTTAATAGATTCTTTTTCTGAGGTTTACACAACATGCTAAATTAATGATACTTGTTTATAACTATATTCTGTTAATGTATGTTGGGTTTAAATGAAGTCCATTCCTGTAATATCTTTCCTAATGATTACTTTATTCTGATTTAAAAAGTCTATTTACGAACAGTTCTGTGTCAGATCTCCTGTTTGTGTGGTTAGGAGCCATCAGTCCCACCTTTTTAATTGTTAAATGTACAAAAATAAAATCTCCCATGTAATAACTGAACATGTTCCTTTTGTTTTTTTCTGTCTTTCTCTTCATTTTGTAGCCTCCGTATACCAACCTGGGGCTCCTAAACAGCATGGAGCAAAACAACGGCTCCACCTCCACCAGCCCATACAATAACGACCATGCTCAGAACAGCGTGACGGCGCCGTCCCCATACGCCCAGCCCAGCTCCACCTTCGACGCCCTGTCTCCGTCACCGGCCATCCCATCCAACACAGACTATGCCGGGCCGCACACCTTCGACGTGTCCTTCCAGCAGTCCAGCACAGCGAAGTCTGCCACCTGGACGGTAAGAGTCCCATCCACCCATGGTTAGCTCTATCGTTTCCTTTTTACTGAGGGGGTAGACTCCTGTCTCCTGGGGGTTTCTGCATGCGACCCACTAGGCATGGGCCATTGTGAAATACACCATGGTTTTATAACGCTACAGTTCCCAAATCACTGCAGTTTAACATCGTACCTTTCCAGAAGCTCTTTCTGGCTGTTTTAAGCGTGGAGCAGTGCAGCGTTCTCCCTCCCCCACATGTTGCTGCACACTGCCAGTCAGCCAGCTGAAAGAAGGCACTTTACACATTTACCCTTGCACACAAGAAAGACAGATTTGGTTGTTTGGAAATGGTTTCTGTCATGAAGATGGTTGTGGGGTGAAAGGTTTTATTAAGGTCTCACTGTTTTAAAACTACAAACTAGCTGCATGTCTTAACCAGCTGACCACAGGCTGCCTACCTGAGCGCGTACGCAGACTAATTAACTATCTGATTTGGATAAGTTTGTTACTCTATAAAGAGCAGAACAAGAAGGGACAATATTCAACACAATTAGCAATAGAAAACGACTGCATTTAGCACATGGTTTTTCTAATTTATGGTTTAGCCAGTATATCAAAATAGCAATAAATGTTACATATTTACTTTAAAATTAAATATGTTGCTTTATTTTTTATCTGCGTTGGGATTAATTATTATTATCTGTTTTAAATAACAGATATTGGTTCTACATTTTAGAGGTTTTTGTGTAAATACTGCAATAAAGCTGGCATTTTATTGGAGTTCATCAAATCAGGACAATCTCTCACTGGTCCTGGTTCCTAGAATGTATCGCTGATGAAGTACTCTTCTACTGTAGTACGGTTTAAATCTAAGGGAAAGAGCTTTCTGGTTTGCAGCAGCAAAGAAAAGTTGCTAAACAGTTTCTTATGTATTGCCAAGCTGTCAAGGTCAGTCTGGGGCAACTCCAGGTAAGTTACTGATTATTGTTTGCTGGCTGAGCCGTCACGACTCCCTGTGGCTGTAGTTTGTACATTTAAGCTTTCTTCACACTTTACGTTTTAACCTTTTTATTGGCTTTAATATTTTGTAGCGCATACTTCAGTTTTTTTTAAGCTTTAAGTATAAACAGGGCAGTGATTTAAAAAAAATTAATAAAATGAAGCCACACAATTTCTCAGGTTAGAGGTTAAAGGAACTCTCTTACATTTCAACTCCTTATCTGACTGCCAGTGCTCTAGGCAAATTCAGGTGTACGTTAAAGGTCCTGAATTGCACAATTACATTTGGGAAGGGAGGAATGTCACTTTAGATGTATAGCTTCAAATCATGTCTAAACCTCAGGCACTTCTGGTTAACTTGCTGACAGAAAAGGAGGGGGAAGCATCACTCACCACAGACCCCATCACCACCCAAGACATTTACTGCCCTGCCGTCAGACGTAAAAAACCTAACAGGGTGAAATGAATTAGCTTAAAGTGAAATTCACTTTTGTCCAATGTGGTATTTTCATTTTAGTCCAAGTAGACAGCCTTTCCTTTTTGTTTGTTTAATGTTTTGCTTTGTCTGCTTATCATTCTAACAGAACAATGGGACCTAAGGAATGAGTCCTTATTGTGTCTACACATTACAGATCGTCTAAATAAGAGCTTTCCTTTGATGAGCCTTTCGAAATGACCCAGAAAACTCACAATGAAAGGCCCTAAAGAAACTATTTAGATGAGTTTGTTTCTTTGTCTTAATTGTGTTGACACACCAGTGGTGGGTTCGGAGGGCTTCAGTCACTCATAGGTCTCTGATCAATGACTTAAAGGCTCTTTGCATAATCTTGAAGTCTGGAACAGTATGGAGTTGGATTTTATCATTTTCCAAATCTGAAGAAGTATGAAAGAAATATGTTTTTAATCCTTATTCTTTTGTCAAACAGATAAAAAAGTCAGGATTCAGAAACAAAAATTCCTTCTTTTTTTTGCACCAATTCATATCTAAATGATCTCCTTTGTTTTTGATCAACTACACCAGAAGTCACGTGTTTATCTAATCTATTGTTGTGGTTTAGATTTACTGACTCACTAATGTTTGAGCCTGTAGACTATCTTAAAAAAGGGTTTTGCAAAGTGTGTATGGTGTTGATACCTTTTGACAAAATAAGGTTAACGTAATACAGATCAATTTAAAGATTTAAGAATCTATTAGCTGGAAGATAACCCAGCCCAGTCCGGACAATTCTATGTTTTATAGATTTTAAACAGAGATCATCAGATTCTTTATGATTTGTGGAAAATACAGATAATAAACCCCAAATAGGGAAATGTTTACCTTATATCTCCAGAATGTTTAGCCTACAAAAAGGAGCCCAGCTTTGGCATCATTTAACTATATTTATTTAAAACACACTATATTTAGATTATAAAGCATTAAAGAAAATCACAGGTTGTCACAGTGGGTAAGTCCCGTCTGGGGGAAACATGGTTCAGTAGGACTGGACTAAAGATGAGTGAAAAGGCATCTAATGAAACCCCATCAGAAAGGTTGGAAAACAATGTTACTGTGGCCTCATTTCACCTTTAAGTTGGCCAAAGTTCACCAGCGTCATGTTGACAAAAGAAGTAAACAAGTTGAATCGTTGCTCCAGGTGTGGTGATGCTCTGCACAGTTAGATGTCACCGAGTGGCGCTAAGTAAAGCTACACAACCAGCTCCTCCTGCTCTCTGATCATGTGGGACAGGTCTGAAGGACAGCTGTTGCATCAGTGCTCCACCTGCTTGGTTGTTTATGTGTCTGATCTGCACCTCTCTGTCGACGTTGTGACAGGCTGACTGCTTGGTTTACCGATGCTCTCTAGCGGACAACATAGCAAACAACTCTCCTACTGTAAAAGTCGCCGCTTCGGGCGGTTTATTGGGAAAAGCCACCAGGAAAGATGGCCGAGGGGGCCAACAACTGCAACCTAGAGAATTAGGATGTCAAACCTTTGTTGAGTGCATCATGGGCCCACTGAGACATGCTCACCTAAATCCTAAATCACCAGCCTTAATTTACCAACCCCAGCTTGAATGAGACTGCTCAAGTCCTCGTGTCAACCACAGTCCGCTCTGATTTTAGCGCACTCTGCCTTCCATATAAACTCAGGGAGTGCTCTCTTTGCTCACTTGCCACACCAACTGTGGGATTGCAGCATTCACCTAATTCCCACACCGCCTCACTCATCCCTCTCATTTTCACAGCCCAAAAACAAAAGTGTTTGTCTCATGCAGAGCCATAAGGTGGTTGAGAGTTGGTTCATGAGGGACACGCCCCAGAGCCTGCTTTACTACACATCCCATAATACACACATGTATTCAAACAGACTGTGTCCCAGAGTCACAACACATGATGAAAGACCGGTTGGTTCGGTCTTACTTAAAATGGAAAACCGGTGGATAATCATCTTAATGTTGTTACACTGAATATCCCCAAGAAACACCTTCCTCTAATGTTGACTGACTTAGAAATAAAACTAAAGGTTTTTAGTTATTTGGAAAACAGATAAACACTGGGGACTTAGTTCTTGTTTCCAGTTTGGTTTAGTCTTCAGCCTTTAACTTTTCTGATAGTCCAGCCTTGTAAAAGATAAAAGGACAACAGACTCTAAAATATAACAAAGTTGTTATAACTTTGTTGCATAAATGTGCAGATCCTTAAAGGTAATACTTTGTTGAAGCATTTCTGATTCAGTTCATGCATCCAGGCGTCTTGTCTTCATATTTTCCGTCGATTGTAGTGAAACAAATTGACCCAAAATTAAGTTCCGCTGTAATATTTGCAACTTTTAGGTAAAGTCACATTTTGCATTTTCGAAATGCTATTGTTCAAATGTCTCACTTAAGAGTAGATCCCAAAGCCTCGTGGCAGAATTTGTAATTTAAGTAAACCATACTTGAACCTTTGGGTCACAGTTCCAAAAGATTATTTTCACAAAAACAACACAGAGCATTACCAAAGGCAAACCTTATCTATAGTGAGACATGGCAGTGGCAGCATCATGCTATGGGCTTAGTTTTCTATGGGTGGAACTGGGGTGATTGAAGTTATACATGGTTCCTGGCTCCTGTCAAGTTTTGCTCTGAAGCTTCAGGTGTCTGCTAGAAAGCTGACAGTCAATATGGATTTTATGTTTTAGCAATACCCTGAGTCAAAACAGGCATCAAAATGAATAAGAGAATGACTGCATTGGAGGGTAATTTGTTTTAGAACAGCCAAGTTCAGAAATAAATCCCAGATTTAATCTGATCACTCACCTGAAGAGGAATGTTGACAAGAAATATCCTCGCAATCTGAGAGATTTGTTAAACCTCTGCAAGGTGGAGTGGGTCAAGATGGGGGCAGACTCTTATCAAAGAAAACTGAACGCTTAAATGAAAAGATGCTTCAACAAAGGCTTTATTTACGAATGTGTGCATTTATTACTTTACACTTCTTACTTTTTCCTTCCAATAGATTTTTTATTTTTTATTCATTTTTCAGTTGAATAGTAGGATAAATCTCATAAATGTGGAAAACATTTTGAAAGTATTTGTGGTCTATTTTTCATTCCAACAGAGGTGTGTGCGTGTGCTACCCAGGTTAAACTCATGTTGTTTCCTTGTTGTTGTTTTTTTCATCACAAATCCTTGAGCTTTTAACCTGAATCTTTGAAGATTAATGGGACTGAAAACTTTCATCAGGCGTGACAGCTTTGCATCGCTTTAGTATATTTTTTGTCCTGGCCTCACAGGGAGTCCTCTTCAGCTCGCCCCTGGAGCGGCCCACCTCAGTCTAAAGACGAGTGATTATAGTGTCGGTTCTCTTCTTAAAGGAGACTACCTCACCTGATCTCAGGAGATCTTTCTCAAAGCTTTCCTAAGCTCAGCCCAATAGCTCAATTGCCGGACTGATGGACAGATGGCAGAGAGCCACAGAAGATGTCACCAGCACAGCTTTCCTAGGCGCATAGATCTGCTAATGCTCCCTTTTTGAAGGCCTGTGGGATCTTCCACAGGACTTAATGGACTGTGTACTGTACTTTTTGATGACTGTTCTTATGGAGACACACCTAATCCCTAACCCACACCTTAACCTCTTCCTGTCTAGAATGACTGTGACACACACAACCTGCCAACCCTTCCCAGAATTTCTCCCACACAGTTTCCTTGTTGGCACTGCCTCAGCCTCCAAGGTGTTCCCACCTTCAGCCATTGGTCAGAGGAAAGCAGAGGGTCAAACGAATAAGCGCCCTGAAGATATTTTATCTCCTTTTGTGAGTTAATGGAGTGTTGCAAATGAGCCGGCCATTCTTGGCTACTGATTCAGCCATTGTCAGGCTGACGATTGCTTGTGTTTGCCATGTGTATTAACTGCCACCACGCACAGTCAAAGAGGAGGAATGTCATGGTCTGGGCTATCACTGGGATGCTGCGGAGCTCAGAGGGATTACAGTAATGGATTGAGGGCCTGTAGGTAATACTTGGGTAAATACTGCGTGCCTCTTTCCTGAACCCTATGCTCTAGCAGAGAGCTCTGTCTTTTTGAGGAGAGTTAAGCTTGATGGCTGCATCTCACATTGCGCCGGAGGAGGAGGAGGAGAGCCTGTGAATGCTCAAAGAGAAGAGTGTTCCAGCGAAAGGCGGCAAGACGCAGCTTGCCCCTGGAACATCTGCGGGCCCGTCCCACGCCTCACGAAATTGGGCTGAGACTTGTTTGTGTCAATGAGCTTGTCACGACTCGCCCATCACAGAGAGACAAGCCCTGAGAGCTGCAGATGGGAAAAGGTGGAGGGGAATTTTTTTTTAAAGGCAGAGTTGGAAAGGTTTTATGACAGCTTTGGGATCTCTCCATGATCGTCATGGAAAAGCACATTCTTCTACAGCTGCAATTACCAGATTTTTTTTTTCCCCCTTTGGCTCAGTGCTAAGAAACTTTGTTTAGCTGTTTTTACTTTGCATATACGTCTTTTGCATATTTATAAAATCAAACTGATCTTCAACTTTTTTCATTATGATTACACTTTTTTTTTACTGTTTCCCTGATTCCTGTCATCTATTTTTCTTCTTTGTCAGTAATTTTTGTCTTTCCGTAGTTGTTGTGGCCTGTCCACTTAACTGCCTGAACCTGACATGACTTGTCCTGCTATTGATTCAGTAAAGCCAATCAAGGAATATTTTTAAAAAAAAAACAGTTTAACAGCCCGCTTTTTCTTCAAAATGAATCCCTTCTGGTTTTTAATATGGATGTCTATGGCAGCTTGTACCTCTCACCACAAAGGGTGGAGGGGGCAGTGAGTTTAACAAGACAGCGATGTTTGTTGGATCGTCAGACTACGAGAGGCCACAGGGCAGCGTTAGCCTCAGGACGTGTGTCATCACTGTGATCGGGTGGTCGAGATAAGTGCTGCCGACACTGGGCAAACATTTTTCTATGTGGAGGAAGGAACCTTTTCATTATCTTTTAAAATGCTTAATTTCTTTACATTTTGGCTCCAATAATAAGTTTTTTCCTTATATGGCTTAAAATGGTTTAAAAAAAAAAAAAAAAGGAAAGAGGGGGAAAAAACTTCTTGGATTATTGTTGATTTAAACAGGTTTGGGAGAAGCTCCAGGCATGACATGACTTGTCAGGTATGAAGAAGACAAGACCAGAGGCGCCAAACGCTGCTTGTTTAAGGCCTGATGTTTGTCGGGACTTGACTCCTGCATGCGCCCGCAGCGGCTGTCAGCGAGAAAAGAACGCTACAGCTGTGGGCCTGCCTCAACCTGCGCCGCAAAGGAAGTGTCTTTCTCTTTTTTGGGGGGAGTTCAGCAGGATTTAGAAAGTAATGGCCCACATACACAATGGTTTGAACATCAGCGCTAACCCTCCTTCTCTGCTGATACTGGCTCAGCAGCGGCAGCGCTGTTGTGTCCGTGCCGAGGCAACCAACACCTTTATGTTAGTTATACTCTGGCTCGCTGCCACTTGTGGATATGTCCAGTGGCAAATCACGTGTGATTCTGGCCAACAGTTTTCTTCCAAATGCTTGTGATTAAGCAGCTCTGCACTGCGCGCCGTGTTGTTTCTCGGCTCTGTAACTCACATTGTGACCAATGAAAGGCCCATAATTACATGTTAACACCTGAGCACCGCACCCAGTGTGAGCCACTGGATCCCATCAGTCAACCAGCCGCCCTCCACCCTAAGCGCTGCGTGCCGCTCTCAGCAGCGGCTCCTGTGCTCGCTCACTGCTCAGCAAACACAGCACCCAGCAGCACATAGTTGGGCTCTTAAAGTTTGTAGCTCCAGGGCTGGGATGGTGCTCTGCTCCGTGTTGTGCGTTTTGGATGTGATTGAGTGTAGCCGCTGCGGTTAAAGACAGCGGCATATCATCAGAACAAACTTGGGTTTTGAGCTTCAAACATCGCTGATTAGATCATTGTGCATTAACTCGTGTTGTTTTTGTCCTCGGCTGCATAAATCCAGTTCAGTGTGATTCCTTCAGACACCATAAAATGACCCTTTTTCAGACGGCACTTCTCTCTTTCTTTTCGCCTCCTAATCCTTGGCTCTATTTTTCTCTTTCCTCACGCCTGTGCTTGGCTTCTCCACCTCATTTAGCTGATTGACAGAGGCGTACGGGGAGTATCAGGTTAGAAGCGAGGGGACAAGCACCCCTATTTATCTTAAACTCTTCTTTTTTTTCTTAAAAAGAAGAGGCTTTGGAAAGGAGCTTTGACTTTAAGGAAGAGTCAGTTCAGCCGTTTTGTTGACACACGTCACAAGGATTGAACCGTTTATAGAAATCCTCATTCCTTTGCTGTAGCGTTTCGCTTTATCTTGGTAACCTACGCGGAGGGAAGTTGAGCAGCATCACAGCTTGCAAAACTTGTATTATGTTTTGTATTAATATCTAAAAGTATGGTGTACATTATTATTTACCCCTCTACACTGGAATATATCTAAATAAAATGAGGTCGGCCAGGTAGAAGGTTGGGCTGAAGTTAAAAGTCCAGTCATGCTAAGTATTCAGCCCCCTTTACTCTGACACCGCTAAATAAAGCCCGCTGAAACCAGTCATGCTCAGAAATCACCCATATATGCCGCAGCAGCAAAACTACCAAGATGTTGCTCTGCACCTAAACTGACAGCCCGGGCGGCGAGAGTAGCCTGGAGGTCCATGGTAACTCTGGAGGAGCTGCAGAGTTTCACAGCTCCTGCAAAATTCTGGAGGAAACCGTGCTGGAGACTGTAAAAGACCCAGAGACTGAGGTCCCACGGGTTAGCCAGACCAGCAGGAAACCAACCAGGAACATGTCAGAGTCCCATAGGAGTGATTTAGAGCAAAGGGGTTCCATTAAATCCAATATATGGCAAGACTGAAAATTGCTGTCCTGTGTTGAATCTGAATTACCTTGAGTTATTTTGCATGTGAGAAAAGCGCTGACTCAGGGAGGCTGAATACGAATACAAGTTTTAAAACCGCGTTTCCTTTCCACTTCTGTTGCGTACATGTTGGTCGTTCCCATAGGCTGCAGTTTACAGTTGCAATGTGACAAAAGGTGAAAATGTGAAATTTCTGCTAGGCAGCGCTTCTTAAGAAGAGATAAACAAACTGCTGGTTGGGTTGGTCTTAATGGAAACAGGTTTTGCTTGGAGAGAAGAGTCAGATATGTCTGTGCCAAGTTTGTGTAACATTAAAAATCAACACATCCTTGTGCTGGCAAGAATTCCCCGATTCATTGGAAATACACTCCGAGGAGGAATGTTATGTTGCATTATTACCAAACAGCCCCTGGTGTTTTCCTTTTTTTATGGGCACTTTCTTTCTCTCACAAATGAAGCTGACAAGAAAATATTCACCTCCACCCCCAGCCTGTGTCTTCTGCACACAGAGGATTTCAAGCCTTGCTTACACAGCAGTGATTTGAATGGTTTGTTTACACAGTTGGGTTGTGCCTATTAGTAACAATTCAGTCTTTCTGATGGCTTACTGCTTATCAATCCCCACAGTGCCAGGGATCAAGGCACATCCATTATTTATGACTCTTGGCTCGCAAACTTGAACGTGAGCCAGTTTGTGTTTGAGCAACCATCACATTTCGGCATCAGTCACGGCTGGATCTCGCGATTAGTCCTCCACTCCTGCACCCAGACCTGAGAGTGATTCATTTCCATCCAAGCGCACAAGTAAAATCTGCACCCATATGTAGCTGGAGCTCGCCAGCCGCTTCAGAAGCTCGGCTCTGTGTGATGAGTAGCCATCAGATGCTTCAGCAGAGCACTCCCTCCTCGGAGATGAAAGCCAGGACCCCGTTTAATTGCTCCTGGAGGGGTCCATTTTATGGCGGAAGTCCCAGAGGGTCTCTGGAAGACATCTTTGAGGTTGCCAATACACACTTGTTGCCCCAAACCTCCTGTGTGTGTGTGTGTGTGTTTCTTTAAGTGGGTCATAATCACAGTGTTGCATTTAGTGTCTTTTGCTCGAGGGCAACCAGAAGCGTTCAGTCGGGGCAACAGGTGTTACAGAGATAAATCTGTGAAAAATAATAAAAGCAAACTGCAAAATCGAAAGCGGCATCAGAGCAGTTTGTTTAGAGACCGTCTCCTGTTTGTTTCACCGCATGCATGTTTCAAGTTCTAATCTTTTTCCCTTTCATCGTTTAGTACTCAACAGACTTGAAGAAGCTCTACTGCCAGATCGCCAAGACCTGTCCGATTCAGATCAAAGTGCTGACCCCCCCTCCGCAGGGAGCCGTGATCAGGGCCATGCCCGTATACAAGAAAGCCGAGCATGTGACCGAGGTGGTGAAACGCTGCCCGAACCACGAGCTGAGCCGCGAGTTCAACGATGGTCAGTCTGACATCTCACCTCAGTCATTGTTGTCTGTCGGGGGGACGTTTAATGACACCGATCCTGCCGCTTCCAGGTCAGATTGCACCGCCGAGCCATCTGATCCGCGTGGAGGGAAACAACCACGCCCAGTACTTGGAGGACACCATCACTGGACGACAGAGCGTACTAGTTCCATACGAGCCGCCCCAGGTGAGGGTTTCACCATCATCCAGCTGACATGATCAGTTGAGCCTGGACTACTTTCTCTAGTTGTGCTCTCTAGTTAGCTCCTTTACAAACAATACATCCAGTACCTTGTAGAAGCTTTCACTCCCCATTTTATTTATTACTTATTCCCATTTTGCCCAACTATAACCATCAATGTATTTTATTGGGATTTTTTATGTGATAGACGAACACAAAGTAGAAACATAACTATGAAGGAAAGCAATAAATGGGTTTAAAGACATTTCCAAAAAACTCACAAAATTGTTTTAGGGCATTTTTAACTCCTTTTACCTTATTAACCCTGAATAACATCAGGGGTAACCAATTACCTTCAAATATCCCCTAATAATATATATTAATTTAGTCCACCTGCCTATAATTTAATGCCACTGTGAATACTGCTGATCTCTGAAGGCCTCAGAGGTTTACCTCTGGAGGAGATGCAGAGATCCACAGAACCTGTTTACAGGACAGCTATCAGTCTCGAGCACCACAGATATGTCCTTCATGGAAAAGTAGCACAAAAAAAGACATTGGAACTTATTTCAAGTTTGCCACAAGCCATGTCAGGGTCACAGTAAACATGGGGATGAAGGTAAGCTCAGGGAATACCACATTTAAGCTTTGTTGGTCTACATGTAAAACTGTGTTTGGTGGGAATCTAGAACCACATCAAGTCCAAATTCACACCATCATCACAGCTGCAAACCATGGTGGCGGCAGCATCGCGCTGTGGAGATGCTCTGCCTCAGCAGGGACAGGGAAGCCACTAAACACGGGCCAATCAGAAAAGACCTGAGACTGTGGTGAACTTTCACCTTCCAGCAGGACTTCTGTGTGTTTGAATGGCCCAGTCAAAGACCGGACCCAGATCCATTTCACAATCTGGCAAGGCTTGAAACGAGCTGCTCACGGAAGCTCTCCATCCTATCGGGTTCAACTGGAGCTATTATGCAAAGAAGAATGGGCAGAAATGTCATTCTTTGTGATAGAACGCTGCTAAAGGCATAACCCCAACATACTTGCTGCTGTAATTGCAGCAAAAGTGGCTTCTACATAGTACTGACTCAGGAGGGGTGCGTTTCAAAAGTACTCCACACCTAACAATGTGAAAATCATTTTCCAGCCACTTCACTATTATGAACTACTTTGTGTTGGTCTGGCATATAAAGTCAATGGTATTTCGGGTTGTAACATGCCAAGAATGGAAAAAGTTCAAGGGGTGTGAATACTTATGCAAAGTGTCTTCAGCTTTTCTAAGGAAAAAGCAAATGTAAAAGTATGTAACAGCAGGTTTTAAAATTATTTCTGTCCAGAACAGTTAGAATGCCAAAGCTCAGTCTGAAATCAGAATAAATCTGTTTTCCTGTCTGCCAGCGGCGTGACTCTTTGTTGTTGTTCTCCTCTTTAGGTTGGGACAGAATTCACAACAATTTTGTATAATTTTATGTGCAACTCGAGCTGCGTGGGTGGAATGAACAGACGCCCGATCCTCATTATCGTCACTCTGGAGACCAGAGAGTAAGGCCCACTTCATCGTCCTCCTCAGTAGCCTGACATGTTCACTTAGCTGGTGTCTGACCGTCTCCTCTCCGTGTCCCTGTCCTCTCCCAGTGGCCAGGTGTTGGGCCGCCGCTGCTTCGAAGCCAGGATCTGCGCCTGCCCGGGCCGAGACCGCAAGGCAGACGAGGACAGCATCCGCAAGCAGCACGTAACTGACAACTCAAAGAGCAGTGAGGGTACGAAACGCCGTAAGTAGGGCTGGGGTTGGTGACGGGCTGATGAGCTTTGGCTTTACGTGGCATGCTGACGGCGTCAAGGAGCCTCAACCACTAACACTCAGGGAATGTAAGCAACCCTTGACTGGACCCTCTGCCTGCTGCCCTGCTTGTTTTCCTCCTGTCGTAGCTCAGGCTAACCGCTCTACACACCAGCACCTTTTATTCACTCGGTTTTATTCTCCTCTTTTCAGCTTACCGCCAAATTTCCCAAAGCATCCAAATGTCCACCATCAAGAAGAGACGATCTACAGATGAGGAAGTTTTTTGTTTACCCGTAAGTTTGACTTGTCGTATCTCATGGTGAAACCTTGTTCTGATCTCACCGCTGATCCCTAACTCTGTTCTCTCCATCCGCTGTAGATCAAAGGTCGTGAAATCTATGAGATGCTGGTGAAAATCAAAGAGTCTCTGGAGCTAATGCAGTTCCTGCCACAGCACACAATAGAGTCCTACAGACAGCAGCAGCAGAACCTCCTTCAGAAGCAGTGAGTCCCGGCTCCAACCAGAATGTTCTCCAGCAAGAGTAGAAATGCACCCATCAGCTTTGTGGCCGACTTCTCTCTCTGGTTTTTGAATAGCGCTTACTAGCCAGAATCAGTCCCAGCCAATCCTGATTTCTGTTTAGGGACCAGAATTAAAAGTGCTCAACATATGGTCCTGAACGGTTCCCATTAGAAGCAGAGGCGACGTCACACTGGGTGAGGGAGCGTTCACCTTAAAATAGGGTTTTATCGTTTAAAACAACGATAAAAGGAGTGCTTTTGTGAGCCATTACTCTTTAGCCTCCTCTGTTACTGATTAGCACTGCTGCCACAGTTCCTGTGTGTATTCACTAGAAACTGAACGTTAAGATTTCTGAAACATTGCTAAAGCCAACATGTTCCACACCAGAGGCTGAATGCACCAAAGGATAACAGAGAGAAACGTGCTGCTTATTGTTCAGCTTCCTGTTATCTGCTGAAGTCTAGCCCCCGTTTAGGCTGTAGGTTGATGGAACCGCAGTCATGCCATCGTAGAAGCTGCTTAACATCTCTGTTCCTCCCCTGATGTCCAACACCTCAGTGAAAATAGCTCACTTTGAGTCTTTCCTCAGTAACCACACATCGTTGTTGTCTGACTCATTAGCACTTAGTTGTGGTGCGTTCACGGATCAGAAAAAGGTTTGAGGTCCCAACGGGCCGCTCACCCGTCAGGGCGGGTCAGGCTGATCCAGTCGCCAGCTGATTTCTTGGTGCATTTCTACCTGCTAGGTTCAGCTTTTAGCTCAGATGCTTCCTTGTCTTCTGCCTCAGCTTCCTAAACTGCATGTTTTGCCGTCTGACTGCAGCTAAATGTGACTAACTGGCTTTACGTGAATGATCTGCTGCCACTGATAAAGGCCGTGGGTGACGTGTTGACGGTGCGGCTGATGAAGCATTGCAGTTGTCTAGAAAAGATGACAGATGTTGTAACGACGTTCTGCAGCTGCAGAGAAATAACCCAGAGGTTGTCGGCGCTGCCAGCTTTACAGGGCGAGCCTCGCATTAAGCACAGCTCGTTTTCTGCTTCGCCCTCTCACTCTCTCATGGGACGGCAGCCCAGCAAGTCTACCTGGCTGCGCTTTAAGTGAGAGGTGTTCAGCAGTTTGCGGTAACACCTTTGGGTGCTTTAACAGCGCCGGCCTCTGCACACTTAGAAAACGTGTCAGATGCTCATGTCTGCCTCCACTTTGCTGCTCCTGCCCTTTTTTACTTAAAGCCATGGAAAGCAGGAGACAGGCCTGTGATGGTAATTACTGCTTATGTTCTGGTTTCACATTAAGGGGCTGACAGCCTCACTGTGAGGTCATGCTTACATTGTCTTGGGTTTTGCTACCTGGCAGGCTCTGCAGCTCCTTCAGTAAACAGGCGTTTAACAGCTAGAGGATTTGTTGATTCCAGCCCAGAACACCAGAGATCAACATTTCTCTCAGGATCTTGGTGGATTTGTTTCCTGTGGTGTTTCACTTGTTTGGACTTTGTGGTTTTGCTTGTTCCTGCTCACAGAATCCCGGTAGCAGCTCCATCTCCCTCGCAGCTTCTCCAATTAATAGTTTTGTGGATAGTGTTTTACTCATACTAAGCCTCCCTGTACGGCCCTGTGGTGAATGCTGTGATGTGTGTGTGTATACTGCCACCTTCTGGCCTGTAGCTGTACTGCTCTGCTCCAGTTGTACATGAGTTGACTGCTAGTGAAAAGTTTGTGATCCAACAGTGTGTTTATTTTCCTGTAACTCAAGTTGTGCAGCTTTTTTTCACCTCCAGACCTCTCCAGGGTCTCTAACTCTTTTCTCCTCCAGCGGTGAGCCCTTATTTCTGCTCTCTCTCTTGTCTCTGGTTCCTCCCTGCAGCCTGATAAAAAGCCGTCTGGGCAGCCAGCTCCTGGAGTCTGCAGGAGAGCAGAGGCGGCGCTGCAGCTCCTCCTGAAACTCTGCACCACATTCCTCCTCCTCCTCTTCCTCCTGCTCATCTTCCTCCGACCTACACGGACCTCCTCTCTGTCTCCTTTTTACCATTTTTTTTCCCTGATCTGTCCTTTCTTCATCCTGTCCTGGGTTTCTGCTTTGAGGATATGAACTGTCTAGGATGTCCCCTCCTCCTTTTGCTGGACAGACTTGTTTGACTGCCTTGCATGCTGTTTGTGAAGCGTTCCCATCTTTCAGCCTGTGGGCTGAGGTTTGTACAGGAACATTGCCTGATTGATTCTTTTTTATTGTACTTGATTACAGAGACTACTTAAGTAAACATTTTGAGCCTTTGCATTGTCATGAGAGCTGGACTCAAACGTTTTTTGGGGGGTTTTGAGGGTAAAGACATAAGTAAACTATTTGCTAGTGCAGGTCATGTCTTCTTAAGTCACTGCAGGACAGTTTGTGTGTTGAAGTTTTCCTTAAAGTTGGCTTCTTATAGATCAATCTTGAGATGTGCACTATGTGACCTCTCTGTTTGAAACGGACCCTTTTATCCTGCTGGCTTCTGCACTTTCATCTGTCATATAATGGAATAAATTGCTTTTCTTGCTGAAGTTTGATTCTTTTTCTGCCATAAATAAAATAAGTATGAGCTAATAATGCACATGTAGGAGGATGATCGTATTCACACTTGAATATTTCCTGGACTGAGTCTTGGAAGATGCTGCTAACAGCCCGTCACCACTTGTCTCCTGCTCCAGAACCTCCATGCAGTCTCCGACCTCCTTCGGCTCCAGCTCCCCAACTCACGGAAAAGTCAACAAGCTCCCATCCGTGAGCCAGCTCATCAACCCCCAGCAGCGCAACACGCTCACCCCATCCAGCATGTCTGGAGGCCTCACTGACCGTAAGTCTATCCTCTCTTTTCTCCTGCCGTCTGTCCCCTGACATATCCTCCAGAACCCACACGCCTTTACCCAAAACCCTCTGGGCTTACTGCATGTCCTTTCACCCCCAAATAAGGCTAAAGAAAGCTTCAGATGTTTCCGCTGAATCTGGTACGAATCATGTTAAAAGTAGAGGTGCTCCGATCAGAAGGTTTGTGGCCAAAAAAACAGTTGCAGAGCAGACCCACTGAAATACCCCCCAGGTTATGGGCATCCACAAATAAGAGACAAGTAAAGAAGTAACAGCTGTGTCCAGCCTAATGTTTGACAGGAAAAGTCTCTTGATTTGTTAAATAATTAACATACTTATACTTATACTTATACTTATATACTTACGTATAATTAATATACTTATTGTAACTATACAGGAGTCTTTAAAGCAATCAGCAATTTTATTATCAAGAGCAGGGGCGACGTCACACTGTGTGAGAGTCTGTGCTACAAGTCAGCGTGATTACAGAGTTGACATTTAAACCGTGATTGGGTTACGTTCACACTGCAGGGAAATGCGACCCACATCCCTCTTTTTCATGGCAATGTCAACGGCCCCGAAAAAAATCTGATCTGTGCCACTTCCACATGGTACTAATTCGGATACGTATTGGAATTTTTTCAAACCGTCCGCTGTCTGAACGGTCTTGTTGCATTTCATCCGTCTTTCACATCACTCTTCTGTCTCCAACCACACATCAACACACAGCAGCGGTTAGTGCTCCATAAAAGACCATTAATAGCTGTGCTGCTTTCTTCTTGCCTTACTTGGTCTTGCTATGATGTGGTCTTAATATTGTCGTCTCTCATTGCTCAACAGCTTTCTAATAATCACATGGAGAGATGCCGGCCGGAATCTGTTTGTTTTATTTCGGTTCTGCTGTGTGACGTCTCCTTCCGTTATCTGCACACGCGTGTCGCTTTGTGTTCTTGAACTGTTCAGACAAAACAAAAGTGTGATGGTGGTCGCATTTAATAGTAGTATGAACGGCCACCTCAAAAAAATCCGAGTCCAGTAGAAAAATCGGAATTGAGCATCAAGACCTGCAGTGTGAACGTAGCCTTATATTGGTTACGGTTAGCACTGTTAGCATTACTCTGGGTCCTCACCAGGAGTTTTTTGCGTGCAAGCGCGTGCGTGCGTTTGTGTGTTTGGGGGGGGGGGGGGGTGTTGTGTCATTCTGCTACTTTTCTGGATGCGTTCCCACAGCAGTGTTGCGTAGTGGGGAGTGATGTTCGCCAAGCTAATAGCCGCTAACGTTAGCTCATGTTGTTCAGGAGGTTTATAGCTGCGCTGATGCACGTTTAAGAGCTGTACTGACTTCTCTATGTTGCTCTCAGCATAGAGCAGCATAGTTGTGTTGTACTGTTCCAGGTCGTACTGACCCTTACGCTCATTAAATATTAGCAAACCGTCTTATTTCCGCGTAACTTTGACAACATTCAGCGTCCATGATGCTGAAATGCACTGATGAGAACCCTGTTACTCTGTTTTCCTTATCTGTGAGATTTCTAAACGACCGCCACTTCTCCTAGTGCGTCGTACGTAGCAGGGGTGATGCAGTAAAGTCGCTCTGGTTTTGATCCTTTTGAAGAATCCAACCAAATGGCGGCTTCCTGTTGTCTGCTGAAGTCTCACTCTCTGGTGGGGCAGCCTCAGTGAGCAGCTGCAGTAGAGCCGTAGAACACAGTTTCCTGTGTAGCAGGTTCTTCACTACGTCCTCTGACTTCATTTAGAACAGCTCACAGATGGGGAAAAAACTTTTCTTTGAGTGTTGTTGTCAACGTGACCACACGGTGCTTCTGTACGGTGGGTTTTCTGATTGGGTAAAACCTGCCGCTTCCGTCCACCAGCATCTTAAGTCATTAAAAGTAACTTCTGCGCGTCCCGTTCCCGGGTTTCAGCTGACTATACATCACCTGTCCACCCAGAGCAGTGAGAGAAGGCTCACGTTAGCTCCCTTTGTCTCTGCAGTGACTCCCATTATGGGCTCCCACCTCCCCATGAGTGCTGACATGAGTTCACTGAGCCCCACACACCCACTGCAGCAACAGCTGCCCCTGGTGCCCTCCTCCCACTGTACCCCCCCTCCTCCATACCCCATGGACAGCAGCATCTCCAGGTATCTAAGCAACGCTTGACGCCACACATCCTTGCTGCTTCTTTGACTTGTCCTGTTTGGTTTTACCTTTGCAGGCTTTAATGTTTCAGGAACAGCACCCACTAAATGGATAATTCAGCTAGTTTACCCTGATAGTTGCTAGGAATCACACCTCATCTGACAGCATCACACTTTGATTAAAAACCTTTGGCATGCTTGGTTTCAGATTTCTTATGTGGTCACATCATGAGCTAAAGAGTTTTGAATACTAAAGGACATTTATGGAAGCAGTAGCAGACGCTAAATGTTTTTACATATACCAGTGGTCTGATGACAAAGTAGATCAACACTTCTCCTCCTCCTCCTCCTCCTCCTGCAGCTTCCTCCTACGGCTGGGCTGTGCAGGCTGCTTGGATTACTTCACAGCACAAGGCCTAAGCAACATGTACCAGATTGAGAACTATAACATGGAGGTGAGCCCTTGCCTATCCAACACGAGTCATATGATGGGTTAGAGAGAAGAGTGGCGCCGCCTGCGAATACTAACGCTCCCCTGTGTAATGACCATTAGGACCTGTCCAGGCTGAAGATCCCTGCAGAGTTCCAGCACATCATCTGGAAGGGCATCATGGAGCACCGACAGGTCATTGATTTCCCCCCCCCTCCACACATAGTGCGCACCTCCAGCGGAGCCTCCACCGTCAGCGTGGGCTCCTCTGAGGCCCGGAGCGAGCGCGTCATTGACGCCGTACGTTTCACCCTTCGCCAGACAATCTCCTTCCCGCCGCGCGACGAGTGGTCCGACTTTTCTTTTGATCTGGATTCTCGCCGCAACAAACAGCAGCGCATCAAGGAAGAAGGGGAGTAGGACGACGACTCCCCCCCCCCCCCCCCCACCCACCCTCCATACCCCCAGATTCTCATTTCACGCCAGATGATGGAACATTTCAGAAAAAAAAAAAACTTTCTTGGTGCAAAGGCTCTACCCTGGAATCCTGTATACCGATTGCCGAAGTGCACTTATTTTCATTTTGTATCGCTTGTTTTTTTTTCAGCAGAGGAGATTTTTGTTAACGAGTAACAGCTTTTTTTTATGTTATTTCTTGAGAGCACTTAAGAAATGCTGAGTATTTCAATGTTGTTGCCAAGCGTTTGTGTTTTGTTTTGTTTGAAAAGGATGACTGGAAGCTGGTGTGCTTGTCTGGGTTGTTGTTTCACCTTAGCAAGGTCTCACGTCTCAAGTGGGACGACCCGTATAAATAAAGCTTTAATGGTGGGTCATCACTGTTCTCTGTGACACTATTCTGTAAGTTAGTCCGGTACACTGGTAAGCATTTGTGGCACAAGTCGCAATAGATTGTAAACATTTCATGCGCTCTTCTTTAAGAAGTATTAAGTGACAGGAGGGACAACTTGTTTTCCACTGTAGCTGTAGTTCTTTGTGTGTCACCTTATTCAGCCAGCTTTGAAGTATGCGTTTCATCGACAGGTCATTCATTTGATGTAGCCAACTATAGGCCTAATGCTCTTGACCCAGTGTTTTACTTTATGTTTTACTATGACTGATGTCTTTAAGTTTTGTTTACCGCGACGCATCGCCTCCCTTTTTCTTTCATGCTGGGATTTGTTTTAAACCCTGCAGACTTGTTTTGGTATTCTTTCATTGAATAAGTGACCAGAACCCAAAATGTTTGTACATAACCTTTGTATAGTCTTCCAAGAGGAACCAAGTATTACCAGGGGTTCATATGCAGGAACCGTCCGAGAGTCGGTTCAGCTTAGATCAGTGAGTTATGATGGTAAGAAAGCAGGAAGTACATGCTGTTTCATATTTTTGTATCTTATGTAAATACATCAAGCTTAGTTTGATATAAATCCAAAATAAACTTCCATACTTGCTGTATTGCATGTTAATACCTTGTCATTTCTTTTGTCTTCTTGAGGAAAGTACACGTTGATTGTTTTTGAATGTTTTCAGGGTTCCTCTACTGGCTTCAAACATCTGCAATCACGTCAAGGTTTGCTCAATTACAGTTGGGGATACGGCACTGGGCTATAAAGCCAAAGCTCCAACACGTCCATTTAAAAAAGATTTTTAGGGGAGTGCTTGCCTAGTGATTAGAGCATAGTGTTTTTGTTCCGGAGGTTCTGGGTTCAACTGCCACTCTGGGTCCCTGAGCAAGACCCTTAACCCCAGATTACTCCCTGGGCGCCGCACAGTGGCAGCCCACTGCTCTCCAAGGGGATGGGTTAAAAGCAGAGAACACATTGTATAGGAATGTACATTACAGCGATAAAGATGATTAAAACATCTAAAGGAGTCAAGAAAATAGAAGTCAGTGTGGAAAAATGTTGGACAATACACTTTGTTTCATTATCAAAAAGATTAAAAAATGACTTCCAGAAAGTATTCGCTCCCCTGCCTAGAGTCACATGATCTTCAGTGACCTCCCATTCTTCACCCGTAGAGTTCTGGTCCTTCGCAGCTTTAACAGCTTCTGCTGTGTGAAGGTCAGTCAAGGTCATCCACACCAAACGCTCCATGTCTCTGGACCTTCATGGAGCTTCATGCTCAGGTGCAGGCAGGTTGGAAGAAGAAGGGGCCATCTCCAAACGGTCCCCACAAAGTTAGCCCTATGACCTCATGTTTGCTGCTCCATCAGTTTGTGGCATATTGCTTTGTTTGAATACCACTGACAGCTAAGGACTGTTTGGGAGAGGGTTTTCTGTTTGGTCTGTGAGCAAATACCTTGGACAATAAAGTAGATAAATTTACTTTTCTTCCAACTCATTTTGATGGTTTCTGTGTCTGAAAGATAAGACAAACTACAGAGCCTGGTTCTAAGTAGACCTGATTAAGCAACCTGCTATATGGGCATTGTGTTTACCACTTTCTTTGTTGAGCGAGGCTTTCTACAATCACAAAACGTTGCTTTAAAGAATCTTAACAGGGTTGATGTACAGTAGGACCGATCCGATGCCAAGAGAACCAACCCATAACCACGTGCCCACCTAGAAACCACCATCGCTGGGTTGTTGGACGTACAGATGATAAAGTCCAGCCTGGCAAATTCTGTACTCAAATATCCAGAATGTCACATTGATCAGCATCTGAGCCTGAAAACATGGGAACCGGTGTGTGAAATGGTGGCGGTTGCCAGCTGAGGCACTAATTAAAAAAAAGACCAAATAATAAAATGTTTGTTGTTTCTGCTTTTATTTCTCCTGATTTCGTACACATTACTGGTCAGGTCTTGCTTCAGTTAAGTTATTTACAGAAAACCACAAAGCTGTGCGCTGACACGTCTCTCAAGTCGCAAAGACAGATTAATTTACATTAATGTACATCGACACAAAAATAGGCCTCTTTTACATCGTTTCATAGAGAATCGTACTGGTTTCTGCATTCATACAGACTGTAAAAAAGTCTGCACAAGTTCGGAGAGGAGTCCAGAGCCCGGCTCCGAGGGCCAGCAGGCTCGTCACTCTACCTCGGCCACATGGGCCACCTCCACCTCCATGGTCTGGATCTCCTCGGGGGTCTCCTCCGACTTGACCCCAGACAGGGCCTGTTGGGCCAGGACGTAGTTCACGACCTGCATGATGCCCTGATCAGAAAGCGTCGCCACCGACCCTTCGGTTGTGGCCTGGACAGCCTCCACGGCTTCCACCGTCTCCTCCGTGATCAGCACCGTCTCCAGCTCATCCGTGGACGCCTGGTGGGCGGGCCTGAGCTCGGGGGGCAGGTCGGAGGCCAGGATGCTGACGGCGTGCTCCACCTGGGTGCCCTGGTTGTGGAACTGGAGGGTGTCCTTCTCCAGCATGATCTTGCCAGGCAGGCTGTCTTCGTGGAACTTGGTCATGTGTTTGCGCAGCGTGCGCGCGTCGATGTGGGCCTCCTGGCACATGGGGCACACGTACGGCCGCTCCCCCGTGTGAGTCCGGACGTGACGTTTGAGAGAGCGGGCGTCGGCCCAGGCTACCCCGCAGGTCAGACATTCAAAAGGCTTCACTCCTAAAAAAATAATAATAATTAGAGTAAAAACAGAGGACGTTCACAGACACACAGGTTGTTCATGAATGAATGTGCCCCACTGAGGGCTCACCCTGGTGGTTGTTGATGTGGCGCCGGTACTCTCGGAGCTGAGTGAACTTCCTGCCACACTGCTGACACTGCCGCTCCAGGTTCTGCTTCACGCGGCCCTTCTTGCCGTGCGTGGCTTTCTTCACGTGCCTCCTGAAAAGAGCCTTCTCAAAGAACTCCTTCCCACAGACGTTACACCTGCCGACACAGAGATGCTCACTGACGCTGGGCATTCTCCCATCAACCAATCGCTGGCAACCTGACAAAAGGCCGGGATCTGGGGGGGCGTGGGGGGGGGGGTGACCCGCTGGACGGATTCGTGCTCCGACAGAAGCATCAACACCCACGGCAACAGAAAGTAGGTGAAAAGTGGAAGGAAAATGATTTCGCATCAGTCTATTAATGGGGTTTCCGCCTCTGGCTCACATCCACTGCTTGTTAGAAAGCACGCCACACCTGGCGTTACGGGAGTGAAGGTAAGAAACCATGATTAAAGATGGTGATGGTGGTGGTGATGCGTACACCGGCTAACTACCAGCACCTTTCAGACAGTGCTGCTCGTTTAAAAACAGATGCGAAGCCGCAGCCTTCGTTAAACACGTCCGGCCTTATGGCGCGACGCCACATGGTTTCTATGAGGTTGGAGAAGAAAAACTCTTGAAAGCTAACATTGTGTTGGTTGGTTGTAATAATAGGAGAAGCATTTTGCTGCTGAGTTACTGAATGGGTGTCGGGCTCATCTGTAGCCTGCTGGGTTCCATTGTCTCTGGAAGCTGTAAGTCAGGCGGACTAGTCAGACGGGACCTGCTCGTCTAACGTAGTTGTTAAATCAAGGTAACTAATTAGTTATCATCGGTTGCACGGATCATTTCTTTTGCTTTTTGTTCTGTCATCAAATCAAACCGAGCCACATTCCACTTTGTTTAGCCTCACGGATCGTGCTGTTTTTCTAAAATCAATCCCATCCTTTGCAGTGCATCTAGGTCAACTTTATATTGGCCACAGAGCAGAGACCCTGGTTTAGATAGAGGAGCACAGATGGGTCTGAACTGAACTGCAGTGCGCTGGAAACTACAGTTGGATCCAGACTTAAATTAAAGCGTTGCCTGGAGGGGTAAGAGGAGAACGCCGTCAGTCATCCCAGAAAAACAATACTAAGATCAGCTTGAAAGGTGCTGGAGGAATATTCCAGCAGGGCTGTGACACTCAGGCCTCTTATGACCGAGCAGGATTTCCTGGGTTCTCTGTGGCCCAACACAGAACAGCCCCAGAACTATAGTAATAAACTAATAAATAAAAGTATAGGCTGTGGAGTAAAACGCCAACATTACACGGATTGTTTTATACTCTTTGTCATTTGTTGGTCAATTAACTTTTAGCAGGGAAGATGAAGTAAGACAGCTTTTTAAAGCGTTATTCAGCTTCCTCTTAAGAGTCAAAATGTCTCCCTCTGGTGGTCCTGGGAGGTATTGGGAGGACTCTCCCTGTGTGCTGCTATTGTTCAAACATTACAGAGGCCAGTTTTCATCAGGTTAGTGGGTTGGGAGGTGAACCTCTGCTCAGGGATTAATCACACGATGTCTGACGGTGATTGGTCAAAAGCTCTGGATTGTATCCACTGGTTGGAGAGTAAAGGGGCAGAATAAACTTTTCCAGAGCGTCTTTTCTTGGACAGATTTTGCATAAAACGTATCATTTTCCTTCCACTTCACAATTATGTGTGCTGTTCCGTCTCATCCACAGGGGCTACACAGGGGCTACACAGGGGCTAGGTTGCAGGTTCAAATCCCTGCTCTCTCCATGCTAACTGTGTCCTTGGACAAAAGTCGGGGGTAAGACACTTCACCCCATTGCCTGCTGACGGTGGTCAGAGCGCCAAGTGGCAGCCTCGCTCCTGTAGTCTGCTCAGGGCAGCTGTGGCTACGATGGAGCTCACCACCGTCAGCGGGTGAATGTGGGAGTGTAGCAGGAAGCCATTTGGGGTCCTCAGGACTTGATAAAGTGCTGCACTGGGGCTGGGAGAATTGGCCTAAAGCAATGTTTTCATATACTGAGCAGTTTATGACGATAAATGGACGTCATGGTGCAACTGAACCAGAGATCAGAAGTGGCCATAACATAAGCTGCTCCTCTTCCAGCTCTTACCATTTCAAACCCCATTAAAACCCATTCTGACACAACCTAATATGGAGGTGGGACTACTTCTGTAATATCTAGATTGGCTCCTAACGAGGAGGAGAGCAGGAGAATCTTCAATCTACTGCGACGTTCTTCCTGTGAAGCTGCCAGCCTGTGCTCACACGTACCTGAAGGGCTCCGCCACGCTGTGGGACTTGACGTGCGAGTACCAGTCCTTCTTCCAGCTGTAGCACTTGCCGCACACCTGGCACTGGAAGGGCTTCAGGCCCATGTGCTTGTTCATGTGCTGCTGCAGATCCTTTGCTTCATAAAAACTCTTGTCGCAGCTGCGGGGGGAGGAGGGAGGAGGAGAGGCGGGGTCAGTGAGTCCTGCTGCTGCATCAGCTCCCACATGCCCACCCCGCCGGCTACTCACTGAGAACAGGAGAAGGGCCGCACTTCGGGTTTGGGCTGGTGCTTCTTCAGGTGCTTGCTCAGGGCGGAGGCTCGGTGGAAGGTGGCGCCACACGTGTTGCAGAGGTACTTTGACTCGCCTGTAAAAGAAGAAGAAGAAACACCGTCACCACTGCTGCTACGTGTCTAACCTCCAGACGCTTGGAGCCGGGGAGGGGGGGGGGGGACCTGTGTGCAGGCTGGTGTGCTCCTCCATGCTCCTCTTGCTCACGAACGTCTTCTTGCAGTACTCGCACTGGAACTGCTTGGTGACGTCGTGCAGCACGCGGTGCATCTTCAGGCTGTGCTTGTGGGCGAAGGTCTTGCCGCACGCCTTGCAGGAGTGGGGCCGCACGCCCGTGTGGGTCAGCATGTGGATCCTCAGCGAGTACAGCTTGGGCAAAGTCTTCCCGCAGATGTCGCACACGAACTCCCTCTTGGTGTACGACGACGGCGACTTGTTGAGCAGCTCGTCCTCCGCCCTGTCCCCGGGGCCCGGCTCGGCCGGCGCTTTGAGGACGGGCCCTCGCTGGCTCCTCTGCTGCTTGTGCCGGGCCAGGTGAGCTTGGAGCGAGGCGGCGTACTGGAACTCCTTGCTGCAGAGCTGAACACACAGAGGATCGTTGCTGGAGTTGGATTGAGAAAAGCAAACTACACTAGAAAAAGCTGTTCCTGCGTAACAGCGAGGGAGAATGCTAATCTGCAGAATGATTTCAGCAGAAGATGCAGAAGATCCCTGCAGAAAAGATAAAGTAGCTGAAAAACATTGAAATCAGATTTGAAGAATTTGAAAAAATTGAAGAATTTAAAAAGAATTTGAAAAATTTGAAGAATTAGAAGAAATAGAAGAATGTCAAAAATTTGAAGAATGAAGAATTTGAAAAAAATTTGAAAAATTTGAAAGAAAATTGAAATAAGAATAAAAAGAAATAGAAGAATGTCAAGAAATAGAAGAATGTGAAGAATTTGAAGGAATTTAAGAATTTGAGGGAATTTGCATTGATTTCAATGGGAGCAAGCAAAAAAAAACGCACAAAAAGTGAAATATTTTAAAAAGTGTAAAAGTCAGCAAAACCATGAGGTATCGCAGTCATGCCGGGAATGAGTCGAACGTTTTGATACCAAAATTGTTGCAATCGGCTGAAGTATGCGGGAGTAGTTAGACGCCGACGGAATAATAATAATAAAGAAAAACAAGAAAACAATCAGCATTCTCACTGATAAACCCCCTCAGCAGCACCACAGGCGGACCGCTGCCACCCTGACCCTGACAGAGCAGAGCTACTGGACATGGAGACAGTTCCAGCAGGCCTGCATCTCTGTACTAACAATCCTGTTTATTGGATTATAGTCAGATTTCCTGAACACCTTCAATCTTGAGTTTTCTTCAGCTGTAAGTCACATGAACAGAGATAAACGGCTGAAGTAAATCCCTCTGTGTGTAATGATGTCAGGCTGAATCTGTGAAATCAAGCATGCGGCGACGCTCTGCCGTGAACTCGCCGACACTCACGCTGCACTTGTAGCCGCGCGCCTTCTCGTGTTTCAGCGTGTGCATGATGAGAGAGTAGCGCCTCTGGAAGGACATGCCGCACTCGGAGCAGGTGTGTTCTCCGTCCACGGTGCTCTCTGGCGGGGCTCCTTGCTGCCTGGCTACGGCCTCTGGCTCCGCCCCCTTAGCTGGCGCCTCCTCTGCTTGCAGCTCTGCAGCTGCCACGCTCTCCACGGCGCCGTCCTCTACCACGATGACGGCCTCGCCCTCGCCCTCAGATCTCGCCTCTGTCGGTCTCTTTGGCGGTCTTCCTCTTTTCCTGGGACCCACCTAGAAAATAATTTTTTTTAAGACAGATTATTTTAAATGTGTTTCTAATTTCAATTTAAATAAGATTCCTTAAGTTAATATGCAAACTTAAACGTAACTGACTAATTAAACGTGGATCTCTGGTCATTCTGATTTCAGAAAGACATCCCCTGCCTCTTCTTTACAGCCTTAACTTCCTGACTTCAGATTGTTTCAGCCTGGCTCTGAGCAGCCATGTCTGCCAGCACATCAGGGTCCTCAGCAGCGTACGGGCTGCTTCTCTGGGCGGCTTCTCGCAGCGGAGCGTAGTGCAGCTACAGCGGGGCTGTTTGTCCAGCTGATAGCAGCTAACGTTGGCTCATGTTGTCCAGGAGGTTTAGAGCCGCGCTGATGCACGCTCAAGAGCTTTACTGGCCTTTCTATTTACTCTCAAACATCCGGGCTACACTGTTCCATGTTGTACTGGCCGTTACGCTTAATTTCAGCGTAATTTTGACAACTTTCAGTGTAAAAGCCCGTTACTCTGAGATGTACTGATGAGAACCCAGCGCGTCCTGCAAACCAACCAAACAAATATCTGAACTCTGATGCTTTTAAAAGGTATATAGCCACATTATATGCTTATAAAAAAAAAGACCAAAACCGTTTGATCATGATAAAATAAGGCTAAATACACCAAGCCTGCATCTTGATAGTGTTTTCAGCCTAAATAGAATCCCAGCAATGGCACGTTGAGCAAATATAAACAGACGTGGCGCCATCTACTGGAAGTATCACAGAACTATTAGAAAACCAGATGGCGACTAATAAATCACTAATAAATAATGCCAGAAGGAGTCTGACCCTCTGCAGTGCCTCATGGTGATTGAAGACCAACCGTTATTAATTAAATAAACTAAAATCTAAAAGCCTCATATCAGAACATCACAGAGAAACAAAATTCTCGTTCATAAACAGAAACAGAGCACCGAGGTAAGAACCAATCCGTCATTCGATCTATTTATAATGTTGTTTGTAGTTAAGACTGTAGAGGCTAAGAAGATTATTGCTATTACTATTGTCACAGTATAAATAAAGGCGTTTACTCATGTCACATTTAAGCATCGGCAGCTTTAGCTTCCCTTCAGTGAAAACCAACGTTTTTGTTTAAAGAAAGATGTCCTCATAAGTACAGCTGTATAGGAAAAGAAAGCCCATCTTTATTACAGCCTTCCTTAAAACTAGGACTGCATGATTTCAGGAAAATAGGTTATTGCGATACTATTGCTAAAACATTACGGCATTGATTACAACTAACCCACATTTTTCTTTTGTTACCATTACATTGTGTAATGGTAATGAAAACATCAGCTGTGGTTGGGACAGATCACTGGTTATAATCTGGCATTATGTTCACTGATATACATTGTCCCTTTACAAATAAATAAATACAAATGCAAACCTGGTCATGTATAGCACATGCATGCAGATCGTGACTGTCTGATACTCCCAGTGGTCCTTTGTGATTGCAGAATTACACCAACTCATTCCATGTATTGTGCAACTCTACTTAAAAAAAATGGAATAACGGGGATGTCATGTGGGAAGGACCTTTGAAAGGGGAAACATAGGATGCCCCTGGCCTAATTTGTTAACAATAACTCCCTACAACGCCGTCAGTAGTCGGGCTCCTCTACAGTCCGAGGTTTACAAGGCCTTTCACAGGTCTGAGCCGCAAAACCAGAGAAAACGTAGCGCGCAAACTGGCCTGGAGACCACTGACTATGATGGAAACCGCTGCAGGTGACAAGATGTCGGGGAGATTAAGCTAGCAGGATGACGTGGCTAATGAACTGCATGCATCATTAAAGCTATAGCTGGTAATCTCTGTTCAGGAAGACTTTTTGTTATTCTGGGTGAAATGGTCCTTCCATCCTGACAATAGCTAACACATTATGTATTCAGAAAAGGCAGTTAAAAAAAAACTCTGTGAAAGCTGCAGGCCTGTAAAAACTCTGACCAATCCCTGCCGTTCAGTCTGAAGAGCAGGGACTGGTCAGAGGATTGGTCCTGCCCTCACCCCCTGATATATTAAATAATTATTTTTGTTCTTTGACAATGTATTTTGGGAAAAACTGCTTAGTTTTAAACTAAGAGCAACATATATGCTCGTGCCTGTTCTGTTGCTCACATAAAACTAAGAACAACATGCGTTAACTTCTTTTAACTTATGGTGGGAACCTATGACAATGTGTTGTGGGAAAGACTGATTCTGTATTCCTTATTTTGCTTATATTAGCGCTATTATCTGAGTTTGCAATATTATTTTGCTTCACACACTGCTGAGATGCTGGGAACGGTTTCCGTTTTGGAAACGGGACGAACAACTCAGATGGGAGGGAGAAGTGGCCACTCTCGCTCCCATCTGATACTTTGTTTGTTGGTATAAAAAGGAGAGAACCGCCCTCAATCGTTGAAGTCAGCCGTGGGTTGTATGGACGCCCGGCCGCGTGGATTGCTCTCTAACCGGACTGACCGACTTCCCAGTCCTAAGAGATGGAACAACACGCCTGTTTGAAAGCTTATCGGCTTTAAGTGCTTGGTACTTTGCGTGTGCGAAGTGCTTGCTGTTTTGTGTTGCTGTGTTCTGTGGGGAATAATAAATGTGGGCCTTATATTCTAACAGAAACAGTGTTTGAGTCCCTATTTGTGTTTGCCGATCTCTCCCGATCCCGAAATAAACATTTCATAAAACACCCCCCTCTGTTCCTCAAGCTCTGGGGGTATCATCATATCTATTGTTTGTCCCACATGCCGATCATTCTGACTCGCTCACGTAACGCCAGTGTGCGTGCTCGTTCACTTCCTGGCTGCACATGCAAACTTCTAGTGTTTATGTATCCAGTTAGCTTAGCGGCTAGCTTCGGTGTTAGCCGTTCACTGTAGCTCCACTGCTTTCACAGTAGACTTTGAACATGGCTGTGAGTCATATGAAGCGAACGGCGTTCGTGTTTCTGGAAAGATTTCTGGAAAAAATGCTGACTCTACCTTTAGCGGGTTTGTCTGGATTCATTTGGTTCGCTTAGATGCAAAACTGATGCATTCAGCAGCACAAAGTCTCTGTATTCACCCAGCTGGCTAGTATTATGCAGAAACAAGCGGGGGAGGGGCCACACTGTAGTTCTGTATGCTGCATAACACAAACGCATTCTTTAGCATCCGACTAAACTAACTTCAAACGTGTAAATCGGGACCTCGTACCTTCACCTGTACCTTTGGGAGAGTGGCAGGTGGTGGAGTTGTACTCTTCCCCTCCTCTTCTTCCTCCAGCCCCATATGAAGACGGGCATAGCCGCCCTCGGCCATAGAGCGCTGCCGGAGTCGTCTTTTGCTTCGGTCGTCGGCGGTCCCCTCCTGCTTGTCGGCATGCTCGTCGTCTGCAGAAGGATCTTCTTCTGGTGTTATCGGCCCCTCCTCCTCCACCACCTTTTTCACCTTGGGCGGACGGCCCCGCTTGCGTTTTGGAGGAACGGGCACAGCTTCCTCTTTCTGAGCCTCTGTCATTTCTACCTGGGGAGCAGCCGCCTCAGATTCCAGCACGACTTCCTCTGAGTGGCCGTCTTTGTCCGAGTCCACGTCTATCACAAAAGCCCCGGCCTCGGCGGCCTGTGGCTGCTCCATGGCCAAACAGGCCGACACCACAGCGAGGGACTCGCTGGCCCCGGCCTGCCCGCTGTGGGTAACCACAGTCATGGTGTCGCCCTCCAGCCCCTCGGCACATCCCGAAATGAGCGTGAGGGTCTCGCCGGCCTCAACCTCCCCGCTGTGAGCGATCAGCGCCACAGTCCCACCCTGTCCAGCCTCGGCGGCGTGTACTGCGTCGCCCTCCACTACGTGAGTGAGAACTGCCACTGGCTGCTGGATGCAGGCTTCGCTGGGCTGCTCGATGAAAGCCAAGGCGTCACCTGAAACGGCCACGGCGCTCTGCGTGACCACGGCGCTCTCGTCGCCCTGGACGGTCACCATGTAGGCATCGGGCTCCTCCTTGGTGACCACCGGTCCCGCCACCACGGTGTGCACGTCTCCTTTCTGATACACCGTCAGCTTCTGCTCCTCCACCTGCCTGTGCACAGACTCGCATATCTGCAGGACCTCGGTCATGAGCAGGTGTCGGGCGAGGTTGGCGATGTCGGCCATCACACAGAAATTAAACGTGAGCACAGAGGTGTACGCAAAATCCAGCAGCGGCAGAAAGCTGGTCTTGGCAAAACCTGGAGAGAACGGTGGAAGATGAATCCCTTTTAGCAACATTTTAATTTAAACATTACAGACAAATAATTGAACACGATTTTTTTTGTAATAGACATTTCTAAAGTGGGTGGGGTTTAAATATGCAAACATAACAGAGGATGGATGATCATATATCAGAGATCTGATTACCCCATATGAGCACTTCACTCCCTGACTGCAGATCTGCTTAAACTTTCCTTTTTGACAAAGCTTATAGTTAGAGTGGCTCATGTTACCCTGAGCTATCTCTATAGTTATGCTGCTATAGGCTTAGGCTGCTGGAGGACATCAGGGTCTATTTATCTCACTCTGCTGAGTTCTCCTACTGCTCTCCAATTTGAATTGTTTGTTGTTATTTCAGCTTTTAACTTTTTGTTCTCTGTCATTTTTTTTTTCTTCATAGAAGGTACACCTGGTCTAGCGTTCTGTTAGCTGTGACATCATCCAGAGAAGACAGATCACTCGCTACTACCATATAACGTAGAAAAGATCAGTGTGTGCTTCTGTGCTTTTCTTTCTCTGCTCTGTCTTCTCTAACCCCCAGTGGGTCGAGGCAGATGAGCGTTCACACTGAGCCTGGTTCTGGTTCTGCTGGAGGTTTTCCTCCCTGTCAAAGGGGAGTTTTCCTCTCCACTGTCGCTTCATGCATGCTCAGTATGAGGGATTGCTGCAAAGCCATGTACAATGCAGACGATTGTCCACTGTGGCTCTACGCTCTTTCAGGAGGAGTGAAAGCTGCTTGTCAAGACTTGATGCAATCATACAGATTTTTTACTATCTGTATGATTTGATTGAATATGATTTTGTAAAGTGCCTTGAGATGACATGTGTTGTGAATTGGCACTATAAATAAAATAAAATTTAACTGATAGGAGGAAGGACGAAGGAGAAGGAATTGAAAGACATAAGGGACAAAGGAGGAAGGACGAAGGATTTAAGTGTGGCAACACAAACATTTTACTTATTCAGACCTGAAAAACCCTGAAGTCCCAATCCATGCTAGCCCCACAGGTACCCTGGCCCAGAGAAGCAAAGCGCTCACCAGACAGGTCCACCACAGCTTCGTGGGTGGCCATAGCCCCCTTCTCAAAAAAGAGCTCGTTGAAGTATTCGCTGCAGGCGGCCAGCACGGCTTTGTGGGCGCGGTGTTCCTCCCCTTCGATCAGCAGCGTGATGTCGCAGAACTGGTTACTGAGGCGCTGCTGGTTGAGTTTGTCCAACATGGTCTGGCTGTGTTTGGGCAGGAACTGGTTCACCTCCCCCTTGCTGTCCACCTAAAACGACGCAAAGCAGAAACGACTGAAACAACGTCCTCTCTGGGATCACGCGCTCAAACGACCGCAGGTTCCACGTTCATGACACATTAGAAGCCACGTACAAACACCACTTCATGCTTGGCCATCCCCTTGGCCAACTTGGGTCTCTGGGAAGACACGTCAGTCATGAACAAAAAGTCCTCTTCCTCCTCCTCCTCCTCGTCATCCTCTTCCTCCATTGGCCCGAGCTTCCGCCTCCCTTGCCGCGAGAAGGGCCGAGGTCCGGAGCCCTCGTCGACGCTGCGCTTGCTCTGACACTGGGCGCACTCCCTGATGTGGTCTTTGACATTCTTCAGGATACCTGCAGGTTTCAGAGAGACAACATTAACACCAACAACAGCTCATCTGGCCGACTGCCGTCCGTCCTGCTGCTAAGGAGCACCAAACATTTCCATTTCTCAGGCAATCCTTTTGCAAATACTGTAAATCACTGCAACACTACTTTATCTGAATGTATAGTACAAGACATGAAAACTTGACGGAGTAATCAACCATCAATCATCTGTGTCACCTTTGTGACATAAAGTCGTATTTAGGGTATGACGAGAGGACCACTGTAACTTGATGGCCATTTTCGTAACTTAAGATGATTTATTTCTAAAATTCTATAAATTTAGTCAAACTGGTCGCAATAGACTGGACTTCCAGTACAGAGGTTTGTGCAAAAAAAGTACATTGTGCATAGCTGTGTGGCAACACATCGACGCACATGCATATATCGATTAAATTATTAATTATCCAATTAAATCAATGCTAGTGAAAAAATTGATCCATAGTCATTTTTAAGATGCGTTTTTTTTTTTACATTCAGGCATGAGACTATAATGATCAGGTGATCTACCATCATCATTATTATTATTTTAAAATGAGAAGAATGCTGTTTTTGATTGTTGTTTTAGAAGTAACAGCTTAGAAATAAAATGGTCAAATCATGTTTATCTTTTTTTTGTGAGTTGACCTCGATGTAAATAATATGCAGATAATATCGCATCATTATTGGTCAATTGCTTGAAAATCGTAACAGACTTTATGAAATATCGCCATCCAAACCAATCCACGTAGCATTGTATTGTGATAACGCTGGTGATTTACATGCACACATCTTTGAAGCCACCTGCCGCCATATTGGTACTCCCTATTTCCCCTCAGTAACTAGGGAATATGTGCGCTACAGCATCGAATAACGAGGATTTTCTCATGTTCAGGGGGGGCTTAAGAATTTTAAAATGACAAACGCCATATAGTTTTATGTTATGTTCTAAAAATATCAAGTACTGAGAAAGTCATGTGCTGAAATATTTTGCATTTTATTCATTTAAATATATATGTTTAACATTTATAAATATATAAATAACAATATACAAAAACATATATTTACATGCGTGTATACATATATATACATATACACAAACTTATATATATTTAATATGAATAACGTAAAATATTTCAGCACCTAATTTCCTAGTAGTTGATAGTGTTAGTACATCCACTGACTGTAGAATTACCTGTGAACCGTTTTCACACAGCCAGAAAGCTGCTTGTTGTTGCAACCAAATCCTGTGGGATTCTGTGAGAGTAGGGAGTAGCAAGATGGCGGCCAGTGACTTCAGTTTTTCGGCAAAATCAGCACTCCAGTGTATTATATAGCTCAGTGGCACACATGCATAGTAGATCCTGCTGGTAACACACCGGCAGGATCAAGGTGCATCCGCTCTGCCCTTCTACGGGGGCAAAGCGGCCTTAATGGGTCGAGGGGGTGTTGTAGCGATGACGTAGGCGCTCATCTGACAGCCAGCGGCAGGATTTACAAATATAAACAATCAGAAATCATTTCAGACGAGAAGAATGACAAGGTGAGAAGTGCAATTTAAGTTTGAAGCCTTTGTTCGGATGGCAGCAGGATGTCTACGTGAAATCAATCCGCTGTTGTTGTGCTGAAAAGACCCGTACGGGGAGAGGCGAGGGACATATCTATGCATTGCATGACACAGGCGCTTTAGGTCACTGCTTTAGGGCTGCAGGTTAGATTGTGCTGGGTGGCCAAACCTAGTGACCCATTGGCCACGCCCCCAGATGAATTAAAGTACACCTGAGAACGTTTTCTTCCCCCCAAAAACGACCCTTGCGTCAGTTCGGCGCTAGGTGGCAGCACAGAGTAGCTCGGCGCCTGGAAGCAGCTAACCAGCGACGTCCGCTTATTCCTAATATTTACACGGACTGCCTGACCGAGCCCGCTCGGTCTGCGTCCAGGCGGTCTGCCGGGGAGGCTGGCCCCGGCTCTTACCTCTCCACCAGTACTTCTGGGAGATGATTTCCCAGGTGAGCTGCTGGTTGAGGTGCTCCCCTCCCTCTGTAACGTGCGCCTGGTGGATGAGTTCCCTCCTCCGGCTGTCCTGCAGCACCACCTCCAGCTCGGTGAACTCATTCTGGCCTTTCTGCCGACGCTGGTAAAACAGAGTCCCGCTCCTCACCACGTAGCACGCCGCCGCTTTGCGGATTTTTCTCTTTGTGTTACCGGGCGTCCCCGGCGCATATGGTTCCCGTTCATCCGTCAGATAGCGTATGATAGCCAAGTAGCTTTCTTCACACGACATGGCTCGGCTTACCCGCGTGTTTCCCGCAGAAACGCGGCCTTATCTCGAGTTAGAGAGGCCTCCTCGGTCCTCGGGGGAGATGTGCGATTTTTATGAGACCCCTAGATTATAGTTGACGTGAAACGGACGCGCCAAAACAACATTTTAATTTGTTTGCTAAGGTGGAACTGCAGTTCGCAACGGTCAGGGGTAGACTTGCCCGAACAGACAAAATGGCTGCTGCACAGCCGGATTTTGCGTAGCCAGAAGCGGAAGTAAGCGATGAGCGCAGTCCGCCACGAGGGGGCGCCAGATCTCTTCACAAGGACTCGATGCGCGGTCGTGAAGTTCTTTTCTCGTTTCGATTTGAATGAGAAAACACACACACACAAAAATATAAAGTAACTCAGAAAAACAAAGATCCCGAAAATGCCACCCAAAACGCAAAAAACACAATAACGTAATCATTATTTTCCAATCTTGGGAGGAATAATCGGGAAATGATAAATTTAAAGTTAAATTTAATTTAAAGATAAATTTAAATTAAAAAGTTACACTTAAATAGAAATTAAAGTTTTCCTAATCCCCCTAAAAAGAAAAAAGTTATTTAGAGGGAACTACACCACAGAAGTGAGCTGCATTAGTTAAACACGTGTAACATTAAGTTGTTCTTATTCTTCTTGCATGAATGGCAGGGAAATCTTCAAATTTCCTTCAAGCTAAGGTAGTTCCAAGGCTGAATATGTATTGAAATTTGTTTGTTGCATGGTTTTTCTACAAATAGCATAAAGGTAATCTATATACAGGTCAAATTTAAAAAGCTCTGTTGATTTTTAAGTTAAAGTATACATAAGAAAACCTGTAAATCTGATTTAACTTCAGCTTCATTTGGCAGCCGTGATGAGCGTGCACAACATTTGGGGAGGATGGGCTCCCAATTATCTGGAAAAGCAAATAAGAATTAGGAAGCGCTTGACTGTTAATAGATGAAGCCTTTAACATTGAAAATATGTAGGGGACATCATTATAAATTAAGTTTAGATATGACTTGCAAAAAGTCATGATGTACTTGATTTATTTGTATAAGATCCACTGCTCTCATTTCACCAGGTGGGGGCCGCAGGGAAAAAAAACTATCTGCCCTCTAAACAGTACAAGTATCTTCCTCACTTTAGCTGCAGCGCTGATATGGTGCTGCAGCCATGGTGTTTTTGCAGAGTTCTCAGACCTGATGATTACACACATGTACAAACGGGTACTGGTTTGGGTGGAGATTTTGCAACATAAAAGATGTAAAAACCAGTCTGTTTAAAAACCAGATGCTTCAGAAGCACCATGCAAGCAGAGTGGAAACATGACAATGTTTTTACAAGCAGAACATGTTACCAAGATCTTCCCCTTATTGTTATTTTATACTGTGACGTCCCATTGTAATAACAGGTTTCCTGCACTTTAATAGCACCCATTGTGTTGAATAAGTAGTCTTTAGCATTTTTTTCATATTACCCCAAACTTCAATGCAATTTATGCATTTGTATCCAGCCACCTATGTGAAGACATTGTAGAACCTCCATTCCTTGCAGAGATGCAAGTCTTTAGGGGCATGTCTTTACCAGTTTTACACATCCACACACCAAAATCTGTCCATTCTTCTTTGCAAAATACCTCAAAGCCTCTGTATCTCCTCCCAAAGTTACCAAACGTCTCTCGACTGCTTCTCTGATTAATGCACTCTATCCCCAGAGTGTAATTTGAGGTGGATGGCCATCCATGCCTTAGTCGATTTGCAGTTGTAGCGTACTCTTCCTGTTTTCAGATGATGAACTGAACAGTGCTGTGGGAGCTTTGTTCGTGATTGAACTGGCTCTGTGACTGGAAAAAAAAACTGAAATAGAGCAAAGTAGAAAGAGCAAGACTGGATCCTGCACATGCCTGGGTAGACTTCTTGTCTGGTGACATTAAGAGAAATCATTCACTACTTGTCTGTTTCTTCAGAAATAAAAGTAATTCCTGCGCTCTGTCTGGATATAACCCACAGATGATTAGGAATTAGTGCTCTGTGCTTCGCCATGCTCACGTGGCTTATGTTGTAGATGTTGCATTAACAGGCCTTGAGGGAGGCACTGCAGAATGCGTTGGCTTTAAGACGTAGGCATTACTCATTTCAGCACCTCAACACTGATTCAGACTTTCACAGAATCGCGCAACCTCTGAACGGAAGAGCAAAACCACAGTTTGTTGGACATTCGTGCGCTAAATACCAACCTGCCTTCAAACACTGTGTCGGTACTGTGCTTCTTCGTCACGGCTGAAGCTTGATCCGATCCTTGAAATTTGTCTTTTCATCTCCAAAGCCTCTCTGCTTTTCTGCACGCTTCAGCCAACCTACTGAATGTAATTATTCAGACAAAATGAAGAATGTTTCTCAAAACTTCAAGCTACACTCATAAAATGAGGAGGTTGTCATATGATTTTTGATTATGATAATCCAAAATTAACCATCATAATGTATGGAAGTAAGTTATCTTGAATGTAGAAACAACCCTTAGCAGACAGTTTGTTAGCCAGACTAAGAAGAAGACTAAAATAGTCTTATTCTTGACATGTGGGAATTAAACTGATGTCTGATAACTTTTAGATTTTAAATCTTTTTTTTTTTTAAAGAAGTTAAAGCTACTGTTCTATTTTCACCACGCTGCAGTCCACAAAAAGTCAACCCAGGTTATCACGCTTTGAAATATTTTTTTCAGGTTGGCTTGATTCCTGTTCTATTTTTATATGATTCAGTTGCACCATAACAAAAAACTCTCTTTGTTCTAAATATTTGACTCCATCGTGAAGTGCTGCTTCCCCTCTTTAACTTCCCGTGCTGACCTCATTTGAAAGAGTGACTCAGAATTATTTAATTTTTTGGTTGCACAACACGTGGTAATGTTTCTGTGGTTTCTCCATATTGTCACCACTCAGGAGTTAATGCTACATCTTAACTGGTGTGATGTCCAACAGATGTTCTGTGTTTCGGACCAAAAGGGCTCTGAACTATAGCCCATCAAAGCCACAGTTTGTGACGTAATGTCGTACGGCATAGCTCACTGGTGCTCTTCTTCAAACTCTTAGCGTGTCAAAGCGGTAACCTGTGACTGGCTGGCCTGACTGAAGCTGGGAGTTTGAACTGGAGGGAGGCCAGTCATCGTCTGCCAGAGCAAACGAAACACAACCCCTCAGGTTTGTCTGGTTCCCATGCTAGCTTGCTCAAATGCTGAATATGATCTGTGAAAGCATTACAGATGTGCTTCAGAACTGTTTTGTTTTCCCTTTTTTTTGTTTCATCTATTTCATCCCCTACCAGCCTAATGGCTGCTCAGCAACATCTTGCAGCTGCATCCTGCACAGATACGTCAGTGATTTCAAACAAGAAGGGGTTCCATGTGGCTAAAAATGTAATGTTTCAGAAATGCAGCTTGGTGAGCAAAAAATGTTCTCCATGCAAGCTGCAAATCCATCACTGGCCAAAAATATGGAAAGTCAGTTGTTTTTGGATGTAGGAAAATTAGCTCAACTAAGCTTTTCACCAGTGTTGTAGTACTCGAGTCCGAGTCATTAGCTAAATTTAGAGACTAGTGACTTGACTTGGACTTGAGCACTGATGACTTGGACTCGGACTCCTACATTCAGATCATTCTGACTCGGAAATTGAGAAAAAGACGAGACTTTTTTTATATCATTAGGCTATAATTTTAATATGTCATTAGAATATTATTTGGTGTATGATTTTAATATCTAAATTATTAGTGCAATGTGGTGGAGTGTGGATTTTTTATTTAGTTTAAAAACAAGTAGGCTATGCTTACTTTAGTGCGGAACTTGGACTCGACTTGAACAATAAGGACTCGACTTGGATCAATAGTGACTCGACTCGGACTTGACTCGGATGAGTAGTGGACTTGACTCGGACTCGACTCGGATTTTTTTAAATGACTTGGACTTGACTCGGACTTGAACACTGGAGACTCGAACCTGGACTCGGACTCGAGGCATAGTGACTTGACTACAACACTGCTTTTCACTAATTTCTGCAGGGCCCTACATTTAACTACACCACATGAGAAAACTGACCCCCTTAGAGAACTAGAGTTCCTCACCTCAGCCTCAGTTAAGGGAGACCTTGCAGACCCAGTGAACTGGAGCACCTTGCTGATTGACGCCTGGCAAGAGAGCCAGGACATCCCCTCTCTGGGCACCGCATCACAGGTCATGTTTTACCATTTTACATACATTTCTTACACATGTTTGAAAATAATATATTTTGACTTTAAATCATGACTTGTATTGTTAATGTGTTTCATTTAGTACAAGAATAAATAATTGAAAATCAAGATAATTTATAGCAAACTGGAATATAGGACCCTAACCAGTGGTTCATGGCCCTAATAGAAACATGTCAATAAAGTTTCCAAAAGCAGTATCTTTAAATGTAGCTGCTGAAATGCTTCTCGTAAGGACACCGTTTTAGAAATGTTTTAGAAATGTCAAACAGGAAAGCACCAAAACCACGAGACAGAAGATAAAATGCTGAGCATAGTCATCATAAAGCTTCCACATGGCATTATTAAAAATCATACGCAAAAAGAGAAAAACAAAAGTGTTTCCAGGTCCTATCTATCCGATCAAAGTAAAATAAATAGTCCTTTCAGTGCTCCTAAAAGCCAGCTAGTTTATCATAGAATCGGAATAAAACAGAATAAAAGTTGAACTCACCCAATTTTCCAAGTCATGACACCATGTTTCCATTGATTTTATGAATTTATATATTTTATCCTTGTTATGGATTGGTAATCCTAGATTGTAATCATGAAAGATAATTGATCTAAAGACATTGTTGATAATTGTGTTACTACATTTACCGTCAGTTGAGTTAAAGTTATTAATCACCAGTTTTGCGAGAACAGGCTCAATGTTACTGGACTTTAAAGTCTTCTGAATTAACTGATTCAGGGGTGAAGGGAGATTTTAGCATATTCTGTTTGAGTGCATTTATCTACAAAATCCCTGTAACACAAAGAATTACCAATGTGATCCGACAGCTCATAAACAAATAATGTGTCCTTTTGGTACCATGGATTATTAAATAGTGATTTTCTGTTTATGGGTATTACTTTGTTGTTCCACAAGGTTGATCCATGCGGTGAAAACCTTGCAAATAACAATGTTCCAATACTGAAGAACCGGCCTGGGAAAATTTGACCACTTGACAGGAATCTTACTAACCTCAAAATAGCATTTTAGCAAAAAATTCAAGCCCACCTGTTTTGGTTTATAAAACCATACAGAATCTGGCTGTAGTAAGAATGCTCGACCAATTAATGATCGCTTAATATTATGAGCTTTGGTTTTTCCATAGAACTGAAGTAGTATAGAATTATCCTTCTTAATTTTGTTAATGGGAATGTATAATGACTGACAAGGACAGATTAATTTGGAGATAACTCCAGCTTTACATAGTGAGATCTCTGGTTAACAAATGACTGAGACACTTCTTAATTTCTCCAAATATTGAGATCTTCTCTTCTGTTATTGTTTTTTGATATTGTTATACCCAGATATTTTTCTTCAGATTGCATTCTTACTGAAGCAATAGTGGAGTCATTAGATATATGGATGGAAAGTATTTCACACTTTTTGATATTAAGAAACAACCTGAATGCTTTAGAAAATAGTTGAAATTGCATTTAGGGCTTTTTCGACCAGAAATTTGTTCTTTAAAAAGACAGATGTGTCGTTCCCAAATTGACTGATGTCAAATTCTTCGCCATTATTGAAATTCCTTGTGTATTGTTTTTAATGAGCATGGTTAGTTGAGGGGTAGTCAGAATAAAGTGTTTTGAAGAGATAGGGCACCCAGTGGGACTTTAAATCTTGGGTCATCCAAGGATTCAGAGATACAGAGCTAAATGTGTCTGTGTAAAACATTTTTATATTACGAAATTTGTTTACCAAACCGAAGACATGTAATGTTTCAAATAAAACTTGTGCTCAATAGTATCAAAGGCCTTTCAAAAATTAAGAAATAAAATTCATTATTAATCTGTTCAATTAATTATCAATAATCTAGCATATCAAGTACACGTCTGATATGATTGTGTATATTTCTGCTCCTTATAAAGGCTGATTGACATTCATCAATTGTGTTAAGCATTCAGTTTAATTTAGTATGCATACACATGAGTTAAAGGTTTGTTGTCATTACATAATAATGTAATTGGTGTCCAATTCACCAGTGAAAGTTTATTTTTGTTTGGTTTAGGAATAAGAGTAACTAGAGCTTGTTCTATTGTAGGAGAAAGACTGCCTGCGGAGTATAAAACGGCATCGTAAAGCAACGCAGAAAACTTAGATTTATACAATTTACCATAAAACATTCTTATTTCTTCCTCCACTTCTTGGGTTTCTATGGTGATATCATGAATTACTAGAATGTACATTTTTTTATTTTCTTGCCCCTGCTTTTCTAGATTAAAGAAATACAAGAAGTTTTTTCTCCTTTCTCCATACAATGAGCCCTGGAACAAATGAATGCTCCCTTTGCTTTTCCATATATATGTCATTTAATTGAGATTGTAGTATGTTAAGTTTGGAAACTTCCTCCAAAGATAGTTCAGCTTTAACACACAGTGTGTTTGTATCATCAGTCATAAATCTCTGTTTTTGTTTTGGGTTTTTTTAAGTTGGAGACATATTCACTTGTCTTAATTGCACTCTGTCTGACACTAAATTTAAACCATTCCCAATTATATTGCTGACATATCCATTTTAACAATATCTACTAACATTTGTTTGATTTCTTTACATTACATTACATTTCTTTACATCTACTAACATTTGTTTGATTGTTTTGATTTCTAATTTTCCAAAAGGTTGTTTAATTTCCACACAGGATTACATTTAGATTAGTCACTACTTTAAGCAACACAGTGTAAGTTTTGACCCCAGTATCAGCTTAATTTGATATATATATTAAATTGCAATATTTGCTAGAATATACCTCCTCCTAATGACCTCCTCCTTAAAGAAGGTCTACACCAATAAGGCTGCAGGTCCAGACATGGTGTTGGATGCTAAAATCATGTGCTGACCAACTAGAAGGGATTTTTCTGGACATCTTCAACCTCTCCCTGCAGCTCTCCCTGGTCTCTGACTGCCTAAAGTCCTCCATCATTGTGCCTGTCACCAAGAAAACAACCACCACCAGTCTCAATGACTAGCGTCCTGTTGCACTGACTCCAGTCATCATGAAGTGCATCATGAGGATCCTCCTGAAACACGTCGATGCCATCCCTGCCGGCCTGGACAGCCTGCAGTTCGCCCACAGGGAGAATCGTTCTACAGAGGACGCTGTCTCATTAGCACTTCACACGGCCCTGACTCATCTGCAGCATCCCAACACCTTTGTTAGGATGCTCTTCATAGACTTCCGCTCAGCATTCAACATCTTGCTCCCAGGTATGCTGGCCCTGAAGCTCCACAACATGGGATTATCCACACCTCTCTGCTCTTGGATCAGTGACTAATTCACCAACAGGCCTCAGGTGGTGAGGATAGGGAACGCACATCTGCCCCACTGATCCTCAACACTGGAATCCCCAGGATTCCAGTGTTGTGTGTTCGGAAGACCGAACACACTCCTTTACTGCATACAGGGGGAGGTGGTGGAGTGTGTGGACAGCATAAAGCTTCTGGGCATTCTCATCTCCTCCAACCTCACCTGGTCTGTGAACACCTCCCACCTTGTGAATTCAAATTCAGATATACTTTATTGATCCCAAAGGGAAATTAAATGTTGTTGTAACTCCTACTGATCCAAATTCTTCAGAGTTATTGTAGATGGCTGTGGGCAGGAAAGATCTCTTGTAGCGGTCTGAATTGCAGCAAATTTGAAGAAGCCTCTAACTGAAGACACTCTGTTTTCCCAAAATAGTCTCATGATGAGGATGGTCAGGGTTGTCCATAATTTTCTTTGTTTTGTAAAGAATCCTTCTTTGCATTATCATCTCCAGAGGTTCCACAGTCGTCCCTAGAACACAACCAGCCTTCTTTATCAGGTTGTTGAGCCTTTTTAGGTCTCTGGCTCTGATGCTGCTGCCCCAACAGATGATGGCAGAGGAGATGACACTCTCAACAACAGACTTATAGAAGACCTGCAGCATCTTGCTGCAAACATTGAGCGACCTAAGCTTCCTCAAGAAGTACTGTCTGCTCTGTCCCTTCTTATAGACGGCTTTACTGTTGTGTCTCCATTCCAGTCTGTTGTCCAGATAAACACCAAGGTATTTATATTCGTCTACCACCTCCACTTCTTCTCCCATGATGGAAGGGTTTGAGCTGACCCTGTTTCTCCTGAAATCTACAATCAACTCCTTTGTTTTGTTCACATTCAAGATGAGTTGATTTTTCCCACACCATGCTACAAAGTGATGGCCCAATAACATCTGTACTACCTCAGAAAACTGAAACGGACTGGACTTTCCACTACGCTACTAAAAAACTTTTACATTGACCATAGAAGTTGTTTTATATCTCAGCATAACTGTGTGGTATGGGACCTGCAGAGTGAAGGAGAGGAGGGATTTAGCACGGGTGGGGAGGACAGCACAGGGAATTGTGGGATCAGGACACTTTTTCTGTTGCACAAGTCCAGAGAAGGGCCAGACGCATTGCACCGACTCAGAAACTGCTTCTTCACAAAAGCTGAGAGGGCAATCGCCCTCTGCTGAGAAGACTATGTCTGTTACATGTTACAATGATGCTGCTGTGAATGCATATTTGCACACTGTAACTTATGAGGAACGTTTGAGTGCACAGTTCTGTATATGAACGTTTATGTTTACTGCACAGAATTTACTGTAGCCATGAATGTATCATCAAAGAAGCTTTGAGTGATTCATTCATGCAACATAGCTAATTATATCATTCAAAAAGGACTGACCTTTGGAACTCAGAACGAGTCATAGCAGACCCTAAAAACTATTTTGCATGCTTGGGCTTCTCAGGAAGTGTGTTTGGCCAGTGCAGCCAACCGACTGTCTTCATCTCTATATTTATATAAAAAAAGGGGGGGGGGGGCTGAAAATACTATGTCTGTGGTGTCTACCTGTATATAATATTTGTGTGTATCCTGAGCCGATGTCTGTCTCAAAAAAAGTGTCACCACGGTAATGCGTGGTGATAGTAAAAGATTCTTGGTTCTTGGTTCTTGATGTCTCGTTCTGGACTTTCAAAACTACTATTTCTCGTCTAAATCACACCCTTCTAACTCATTCCTTACAATAATTTTATGTACAAATAGAAAAATGTCACTTCATCTGTTGTCCTCATGAGCATATGTCGTGGAAATTTAAAGATGAGCAAAGGTATGATCAAATTCATGGTTTGTGGTCTGAATGTGCAATCTTTCTGCTCCGAACCTCTGTTCTACTGCAGTGGTGAACTAGAGGGTTTTTTTGTTAAGTGTCAGACAAGATTAAAGTGTCTCTCTGTGTGTGTGGACAAGCACAGCTGGAGAAGTGAACAAGTTTAAGCTACCTTATCTATCATTGTTTCCCCTTTGTTATAGCCAAGGCTAGGCACAGATAAGGAGCTGGCTGCAGCCTTTTTTGGCAGTCGAGTACTTTTCCATTGCACACTTCGTTTAGAGAATCTTACCACAGAGAGGAAGGAATACCGTAGAGACGCCTGCAGAGGGGAATCTGGCTCTTTGCTGGATCCAGAAGAGAAGGAGATGCATGTGGGTTTAGCATGATTTGTGGTTTTCTCTAATCGTTTTATGTGTTAACTTCAGAAAAACAAACTCCAGGATGTCCAAGAGCAAGAAGATTATATTTTGAGGGAACTCAGCTTGGTGGAACAAAGGATGGATCAAGATTGCGTGAGAGATTGTAATTGGTGGCCTGTTTATGCCAGGCTCTAAAAGCCCTCTGACAATTTTATGCTCTTTAATGGGTTTTGTTTAGTTGATCTGATGTTTAGATTGTAGAACTACTTATAACTACTTCCTTTATTTCATTCCCGTCAATAACCTCTGAGCTGAACTAAATTTTAATAATCTGTTGTTTCACACCAAAGTTTGAAAAACAAATTCCCCAAGAAAATCAAGATGCTTCATCTATCGAAAAAATTAAGTCCTGAAAATTAGCAGTGATTCAGAATAAAAGAATGTAGTAGAAGAATCCTTGTTTGTCCAGCAGTGGGGATGTTTTAGTGCATCGACTGTAAAGAGGTAAATAGAAGCACACCGCGCTGATACACACAAAAAATAAGCAATGATAACAAGTCTGGTGCTGTGTTATGAAGTTGGAGGGATCTACTTGAAAGACTGATAAAGGTTGCATAATTTTAGTTTAGAATTTATGATGAATGCCATCAAATTTGCAGAAAATGTCCCTAATAAAAGTATTCCCACCCATTCCCATCCCAAAGTAGTGCATACCTGTAGAGGTAAAGAAAAATTGTACATGGTTTTCAACATTTTTTGCAAACAATAGCATGAAGCTTGGCATATATATTTTTTAAAATATTGTTTTTTCTTTTCTGTTCTTTTAATTCTAATTACCAGTAGTCAAATTATATAAAATATTATTTGTTAAACTTTTTTTATATAACATTCTTTTGGCTACCTAGAGCCTACAAAAACTAATATATTCAGAATAGCGCCGCTAGTGTCCTGATGAGGGTGCGTAAATATGACCATCACACCCATCTTTCACTCACTCCACTGGCTTCGTGTTTCATTCAGGATCAACTACAAAATGGAAGTACTAACTCATTAGTGCATTCATGGAAAGACCCCGCTCTACCTCAAAGACCCCCCTCACCACACAAATGGGCTTCTGCTCAGCCGCTCCTCACCTCTGGAATTCCCTCCCAGACCACCTGAGGACTCCTCAAACACCAGCTTTTAAGAAAGGCCTAAAAACCTTTTTTTAAAAGCCCTTTCTTAAATGCTTTGCTTTAAACCTGTTTTTAATCTTGTTGTACTCTGTAGCATCTTGGGATTGCTTTTAAAAATAAAATGTATTACCAACCGATGGGCTTGCCCAGGGTCCCAGTTATCAGAATCAGAATCAGAAATACTTTAATAATCCCAGAGGGAAATCACTGTTTCAGTACAACCGCCATCACATACATTATGCAAGAACCACCGCTGCTGATAATCGATTCTTTACCGATGGATACCCCAGGTAGAAATGACGCTGAAACATATTTTGTGTTAAGTGATGTTATGTCATTATGACGTGACAAACTGCAACTCTCAGCATGCAACACAGTTGGGACTACAACTGATGGAGACATCCCCATCTCCATTTACAACAGGAGGTGTGCACCGCCCAGAGATCAAATTACACCTGGGGATAAAACGACAACCATATCTTCCTTCTTCTGTGCAGCGCCGTTGTGTTGTGAAGCATTTCTGCGTGCTGTCTGCACGCGGTGGGCCCTTGATCGGATTGCTTGGCAAAACCAAGTTTTCACCATATCACCAGTTTTCTCCTGCATCTCACCAGTGTCATGGTCATACCTCTCAACTTTTGACGATTGTTGAGAGTGAGATTGTTGACGTGGGGGGGGGGTGCTGTTGGTCGATTGCAGACGGTCCAACAGGGGGGGGGGTGGTGCTGTTGGTCTATTGAAGACGGTCCAACGGGGGGGGGGGGGGGATGGGGGGGGGGGGGGTGCTGTTTGTCTATTGAAGACGGTCCAACGGGGGGGGGGGGGGGGGGCTGATGGTCTATTGAAGACGGTCCAACGGGGGGGGGGGGGGGGTGATGTGCTGTTGTTCGATTCAAGACGGTCACTATTTTACACGGACTTTAATAACACATGCAGACTTACCATTTAATTCGCACACAACACGGACCGTAGAAGTGTTTCACTTTGGATAGGGGAACCTTGTTTGCGCGGCGCCGGTCCTTGCAGCTGTGTTACCGCTACTACTGGACGTGCGGAAACCATTGTACCGCAAATCGGTTCCGCCATGACGGGAAGCGTCCGTACGCGTGCGTTTCAAGAGTGAGATTTTCATTGTAAGATTGAGATTTTCAAAGTAATGCGTGTGAGCGTGTGCAATTGATGAAATGCGTGTGTCACACGGTCAATGCGTGAGAGTTGAGAGCTATGGTCATGGTCATGACTTAAAAAGAATGTTAATTCATCTTTAATTCAACTGGAAGACCCATCATCTTTCAGGGACCGACAGAATCCGTTCGATTTGTTTTGGCCAGACAGATCGTCGGAAGCCCGCCCAGAGGATTGACGTTTTCTGCCCCTCAGCAGTGAACTTTAACACTTCTCCACACCAGATCGCGGCTGAGATCCACAGATGCTGAGCACTGCAACACCAATCTCCTTTGTTTTGAGCAACATCACGTAAAAGATTTTCTTTTCTTGGTTTTTCACCCATAAGGTGATGTTTTGTGCCTGGGCTACCTGTGCACGAGCTAACACTGTTAGCGGCTAGTTTTGCCAGTTTAGCCTCAGGCCTGTTTGGGTATACCAGCTTTGCTACCTCAGAGCTATTTAGCCAGAATTCTTTCAGTGCTGTTACCTCAAAGTGCTGACATGTGGATTGTGATAGTGAGTACAGAAACCGATAGTTTTCCCAATCAACTGTGAATTAATTACAAATTGCTTCCTCTCAATTAATCCGTTTCGACTTTTATTTTCATTTGTTTTCTTTTCCTTGTTTTATGTAGTAGCGTGTAATGTTTCATATATATTCATTAAACAGAATAATTACTGTAACAAGGATTTATCAGTTTAATAAATAACAACCAGCTAAATCGTAGGCGTTTGTGGTTATTTTGAATCAGAAATTGAATGGTCTCTTAGAGTTACCGAATTACCTCCTTTTGAATTAATGACTGAATAAACTGAGACATTTTCATTGGCTTGTGGTGAGTGAGTAATGGTTAAAACTCCAACTGCAATTATAATTAAAGTTGTCAACGTTTGCTGGACAAGTCTAACTCAGTCAACAACTGGTTGGACACCCTTTTTCCAGGTTAATAAGTTAATAACTCTTAATTAGTAAGCCAATTGTTAGCGCTAATCATTACAGGCTCATAGCCAATGATCTCAATCATTTGAAATAAATGTTGTTATCAAAGCTATCCTTTGATTTTGAATGATATATTATAAATTATAATTGCCAATTATAACTGATAAAAATATTCATAACCAAATGGGTATAGTTGCATAACAGTGATATCTGAAATTTTAACCGAATATTTAAGTGAAACCTCCTGAGTGACATCAAATAGAGGTCAAAGTAACAGAAAAGTCACTTTAAGCAGTAGATTTTCATTAAATATTACAATTAGGTTTTCATTTTTAATCCATATATAATCTTCCCACAACAAACAAACAAAAAACACAACCCACTCTCACTCTATGTCCACTGTATGTTCTGGCAGAGTTAGTAGTGATGTCAATTATTTAGATAAGTAGAAAGCCCACATGTGGATTATATCCGAACGCCCCGTTGTTGACACCACACTGGACTCATGGTAAAAATGCCCTTTCCTTCATCAGGCAAATGATTTTTTTCATCTATTTCATTAAAACTGGGAGGAGGACTCCTCAGAGGAAAAAAAACGTTCTTGTTCTTCTGTCTCTCTTTAATGCTTGTCTTGGACATAGGTAGGACATGTCTTTGATGTCCTTATCACAAGGCCATTGTTCAAAGATCTTTGCCTCCCTGTGTATGCTAGTGGACTCGCACCTGGCAGCAACAATTCAAAAAAGTTTTTCCCCCTCCCTTAGTGATAAAAACCTTAATTTAAAAACAGAATTTTGTGTTTACTTGTGTTGCCTTTGACTTAAAATGTATTTGAGGATCTCAAACAACATGGAAAAAAGGAAAGGTGGCAGACACCTTTTCACACATCTGAATGCCTATAATATGACTTACAAATATTTCCACTGTCCTGCTAGAGGCCAAAAAGAGACTGAAAAACAAGCTGGTGGCCCTAAAGACTCACAGCAGTAATTCAGCTGAAAGCTAGTCCTACAAGGACTCGGGAGGCTAAACGCAAGTTCACACCACACTTTTCAGATCATTACTTGTGAAACCCATTGAAACCCATGTACCCTGTTGCTCCCATTTCACATTTATGCACTGTTTGTGTTTGTCTATCACATAAAATCCCAATAAAATGATTTGGTGGTATTAACTTGAAAACATGTGGAAAAAGTTCACAAGGCTTGAAAATCATAAGGACCTTATGAAGCCAAAGTGGGTTTTTGATCTAACGAGATTCTTGCAACTCAATTCTATACTACAGAGAATATCCATCCATCCACCATCTATGCCCGCTTATCCCTCATGGGGTCATGAGGGGTGCTGGTGCCTATCTCCAGCTGTCAATGTGCGAGAGGCGGGGTACACCCTGGACAGGTCGCCAGTCTATGGCAGATCTAAATCCTGCAAGAAACTGAGACGTTGTTCATGCTGCAAGTTTGCGTTGTGGCGCTAAGTCCTGAGAAAGAGGCTGGACATGACACGGTAGAGACCAGGTCCACGACGCCGACGTGTGTGTAATGTGAACGCAGATCCTAACCGTGTGATGCATTTCCTGAATCATGAGAAACTCCTGGAGTGTGCCTAAACTCTGGATCCCAGTTTAGTTCCACGCAACAAACACAGGCACATGCTCAGTGGTGTGAGAAGACGCTGTCAGATTATCTTTGTGACCAACATCGGTTTAACATTTCCACCTAACTGTCTGACCTTTCACCTGCACGGACAGTCGTTAAAACGGTACCACAAACCTGACAGCTTTCATAAAGTAAGCCGTAGCTCTCTGGTCCTCCGGGCAATGCAAGTAAAAGCGCAGCATCGCTAATGAGAGACAAAACCAAGCCAGGAAGTGTGGTGAAACATCAGGCTATCTCGTCTCAGATCCATTAAGCTTCGTCTTTCAGCCCATAAACAACCCGATTTCCTCTGTGCTGTTTCAAACCCGAGAAGTCACCGGAAAGGAATCCAAGAACAATAATGACGCTTTTGTCTGGAGGTGCGCTGCAAGCAGAGAAAATAAGAAAAGCAAAGGGAAGCCTGAGAACCAGTAATGTCCATGAGCTCAGCTTACGCACCTCTTGTTCCCACAAACCTTTGGCTGCCTCCACACGTCACGCACTTTCTGCCCCACGCATCCAGGGGGCGGGGGGGGGGGGGGGTACCTGTTATTCTTAACCAGCTTCTATAATCCACCTTCTTACTGTGAACACAGGATGAAGCCAAGCTGGCCGTATTAGCACAACTCCACAGCTCCCTCCTGGGACCCTCGCTGAAAAACAAGGGTTTGGGGTAGAGCTCATAGTTTGAGGAAGGACAGGATTCCCGTCCACCAATTGATTGTGTTCACCAGAAAATCTATTAGCGGTTTGTTTTCCCTGCAGCTTTTCTCAAAGAGTGAATCTGAGAGCTGCGTCCACATTAGATCTGAAACATGACTCCAAAAACATTGTGGCAGGCAGACACACCCAAACGTCCTGCTAGGCAGTTGGTGCGTGTTTACTCCTGCTTGAGTTGGCCCCGAGCCCCGCCATAGTCAATCCCTTTCTGTGTGTGTGTGTTGCTTTCTCACGCCTGCAGAGCGTGGTTCAGGAGTAAGGCCAGGTTATGGCACGGAGGGCTCCAGATGCAGCTCTTTAAACTACACCAAAACCCAACTATTTTCTAAAATACCCAGACTTTATAAGCCCTCTTTTAGTTCAGTCACTTGGTTTTTTACCACAACAGCCGTATGTGGGTGTTACTTATGGTGTTTTAGGAGCGTAACCAAAATGACTGGCAAGGTTTTTTCTGTTAATGAAATGGCTACATTTTTACAAAAAAACGAAGAAAACAGTGCAGATGTTATTTGCTTTATCTGTTTTTCCTTTGGTCCACGAGGGATAACGGTCATTGATCCCCTTTTGCCATTCTGCACATTTGCAGATTTTTCTTTTTTTTTCTGATATGAGTTTTTGTGGCATGAAATGGTGCCAACCATACACCATTTCATCGCCACCATGGTACCGTATCATACTTACTTACTTAAGGAAATGTTGTTCTATGCAGGTTAATTGGAGTTATTTTAGTTTGATTAGGGGTTACTCCGTCCTATTTCAAATGGGGTCAAAGAATAGACAAAAAATCTTCACTACAAATGAAAATAAACTGATTTGCCTTGGCTGAAGTACATGGGTGCCATATGGAATTAGCAAGTACATGGTGTGAATTAGCAAAGAGGTGAACAGATTCAGAGCTGTTCATACCTTCTGAATTGGGCTGCAGGCATCCTTTTCTTTAGGTCTTGGAAGGATTTTTTGAAAACAGGTTGTTCCGGAGGAGAAGTTGCGCCAAACCTACATCAAATCCTGTTTGAAAAGGATAAAATGAATTGAAGATCATGTTTTGGAATGGTCTCCATAGAAAATCGATGGGTTATGCTTAAAAATTGGGTCTATCTCAGGAAACCAACCAACCTAAATGGACTATCTTGCTTCTGCCCAAAAGACAGATCAAATGTTGCCAGAACTATGTCGTAAACTCGTTGATGGCTTCAAAGAGTGCTTGGTTTCTCTACAACGTACTAAGGAACATTTCTGAAGCATTTCTCGTGTATATATTTGGGCTTGCATGATTATTTTTGATACTGAGCAGAGAGAGAGAATCCATAATAAACTCTGAGCCATGCATCCAGTTTTTGTTTTTTAACAATCACCAAAGTTGTCATCATTCCAATCCGAAAACAGATCAGTTCAGATTCATTGCTGTGATCTTTATGCAGATGATGGGTGGATGTAAATGTCTGAACGACACTGAATCGACTTTCCACATGGGCGCAGAGTACCAAGTGGGGTGATGTGAGACATTCTGAACATTAGTTATAATTAAAGACTGCTGTATCTCACTTTCATAGTGAAAGATGAGAATAAATCACTCTCATATCCTGAATAATACTTGTACTCATATTAAAGAAATTCCCTAATACAGTTTTATATCCCATAATACTCATAATATTAACGTTTTGGAGCCGTCCAGCCAGAGTCTGGACTTAAATCTAGAAGAGGATCAATGGTGGGAGCTAAAGATTAGGGTGAAGGCAAGGAGGCCTTCCAACCTCAAAAATTTGCAGCTCGTCACCAAAGAAAATGAAAACTTATACCCGTGGGAGCATGCAAAAAGCAGCTCAGCAGTGGTTTTGATTGCTGTAATGACAATAAAGATTATTCCATTGATTACTGAGAACGGTAGCAATACTTTCCTGCATGTCAGTTTATAATAGAACCAAAATAGATTGAAAAATAAATTCACAACTCATTCTCCTTTTTAATAGTTTTATCTATTAATAAATCTCTGTCTCATTTCCTTTTTTCTGGATTTAATTAAAAGGATTTTGAATCAAAATCTTCCAGCCATATGAATAATTTTTAAATTCTTATTCAGTTATCAGCACCTGGTAACTGAAAAAGTTAGGTAATTTAAGATATTCTTTTTCCCTATTTGTCGTACTAGTTGCTTTTATTTGAAAGTGGATTGACAGGAAACAGGGTTAAGAGAGAGGGGGAAGACATGCAGCAACGGTCCACAGACCGGGAGTCGAACCAGGGATGACCACGTTGAGGACCGTATCAAGATCTTGCACCCTGATGGACTCATTGGCTGTCAGTTATAATCATCAACATTAAAATAATTTAAATATATCTGACTTTGTGTAATGAATTAATATAATATACAAGTTTCAGCATTTGAATGGAATTACTAAAAAAAATCTACTTTTTCATGATGTTTTTCACTCACCTGTGTATTCCTGAGTATGTACCCTTATATTCCCTAACATTTTCCGTGGCTTTTGCTTAAATGTGACCAAATTCAATTTGACTCTCGTAATGCCTTGATTCGGACCAAAAAGAACCAGAGCCCTATGTTTTTTACTAACCCAAACTGGGATCTGATCCTCCAACTGTGGCTGTTGTGGCCAAACGTTTTCACGTCAGTGGGTTTCCCATGAAAGAAACAATCCCTATTAGAATTCCTGAGAGTGGATGCAGATTATCTACACTAACAAGAACGCTGTTTGTGGGGGAAAAAGGGCTCACTGCCGAAATTTCCAGACATCAGTTGAAACTGAAATTCCACAATTATGACTAGTTTATTACTTTTTTCCTGGTCAAAGCCAAATTCACAGAGAATTTTTTTTAACTTTACAGTCATGTCCAGCCCTTTTTGTTTTAGGTTTGTGTCTTTGATTATTGTGCAGGGTAATCAACTTTGAATTAATTTACTTAGCTATATTAGCTTAAAACATTTATTTTATGACAAAACCCCATTTTCACTGCTTTTCTGTGCAGGAATAGAATGATAAATTGACTCACTTTCAGTATTGTTATATCGTAAGCACATAAAATGTTTAGTTACGGTCAAAATTCATCATACCCATGGCAGATTTAGATTACGCTGTTTTATTCAATCAAAAGTTTGTTTATGAGAGGTTTTGGTTTTATGCTTGGATGTTCTGGTCTGTACCCAGCCTGGATTGTTTTTTGCCTACCGGACCCACCCCCTCATCACTTCAAATAAATCCTGTTAAACTCTAGTTAAGTGTCTGGCTGAATACTGGGTTTTCATCTCCTGCAAAATCATTACACATCTCTTAAAAGTAAGAAAATCTAAAAGGAGTATACATTTAAAAGTATAATCAAAATGATAATTTTCCTTTCAATTTTGTTTGAAATCCTCAGGTGAAAAATGATATCCTCTATAATCAATGGTAAAATCTTTGTTGGATTACAGCAGAAAAGCCCATTTTATAATTGCCATGCAGTCTTCTGCATGTTTCCACTGATAGTTTTGAAAGTTTATCTTTGGTGATGATGAGCTCCAGGTCTTTGAGGTTGGAAAACCTCCTACCTTTCCACGTTAATCCAGCTGTCCAGTTTTGTGTGACATCTGCAAAATGTTTGTCCAGAGAAGAAAAGTGCTGTGTCCTGCCAACAGTGACGAATCCTGATACAATGCACATGTGGGATTGCTTCCCCTGCAAGGCAAGAGACTCACTCTCATTTCTCCCACAAACACATGAATGAAGAAGCAAATCGTCCTCCATAAGCATCTCATTTCAGCAATCTGGGCACAATATCACAGTAATCTGTTTATTTGCTTTCATGACGAACAAAGCAAAAAGGGACAATGAAGTCATTTAAAGATCAGAACACGGAAGTCTGGACCAAACGACAAAGGCAGTGGATAAACAGAACCCAGTTTATCATTTCTGAGATAAGAGTGGGTCGCCATCAGCCCGGGTTTGGCTCTGAAGCAGATTTCCAGCATGTCGTGGTAAACTGAAGAAGTTGTAGAGAAGAGTAAAACGTAAAAAGTTCAATTGTTGTTCAGTGTACCATGGAAACATGCAAAGTTGAACAGGATGCCAGCCCATCACAGAGACACGCAGGCAATTCAGAGTAACAAACTGACCTAACAATCATCTTTTTAAACTGTGGGAGGAAGCCTGAGTACCTGGAGAGAATCCATGCACATGAAGAACATACAAACCTCCACATGCAGAAAGACCCTGGAACAGAATTTGAACCCAGAACCTTCTTCCTGCAAGGCAGCAGTGCTTCAGATTAAACCACCATGCAGATGTTGAAGTCTGTGTCCATTTCAAAACCAGATTGAATGTATGTTTGGGCTCTTTGTCCTGTTGGAACATCAATTTTTATCCAAGTTTCAATCCCCCGACCCAAACTGATGCCCTCAGACGAAAAGAAGATTGGATAGGATAATCAACAAGCTAATGTCAGTGTTCACAGGTTAACGATCAACAAAGATGCCCCTACTTCATAATGGACACCCATAAACTTGGCTGAAACTTGCAGCTGCTCAGACGGAAAAGACAAAAAGCTTCTGAAGAAATGGTTTATTTAAAAATGGGGCAAATCATGAGCTGTTTGGCCAGAATGAAATGAAACATATTTGGGGGAGTCAAGCCGAGACCTTTAAACCTAAACGTTCCGGCATGGTGGTGGGGTCATTATGCTGAGGGCCTCTTCTGCTGCCAGTGGGACCGGTCCATTGAAGAAAGTGGGTGGAATTATGAAGATGGAGAACTACCAACAAACTCTTCAACTTCACCTCAAATGAACACGGCAGACGAAAGTAGCTGGTTTATCAAGGCTGCGACCCAAAACACAGGAAAACTGTTTTTTTGGAATAGATAAAGCAGAGCAGCCTTAGGTTTCTGGAGGAACTCTGAACATCAAGCTAGGCGAAGGTTTTCTAAGAGTGGCCAAGTATCCAATCTAATTATGCCAGAAGGTTGGTGCTGGCTACTAGAATTTCTTTGCATTTTGCAAGAGATATTAATCACAGTATAAGTGTGGGATGTATGAACATATTTGGGATTGACTGCTGAATTTAAACCACATTTACATAAGATAAGATAAGATAAGCTTTATTGATCTCACAATGGAGAAATTCACTTGTCCCATCGGCTCAATAGTCAAAAGTCAGAAGAAGGTGTCAAAGTAGGTAAGTAGAATCAGTTAGATACAGTTATACAGCTATATACAATATACAATTCTGTACACTCCTATGTATAAATATGTTATTGCACATATGTTATTATACAGTTTATACAGGACTATTGCACAGGCTTAATGCACGGATTATAGCACCTTGTTTAAATAGCTTATTGCACATAAGTTATTACAGTTATTGTTGCAGCTATGGTGCATGGTTGCAGTCGTTACTCTAATAGTTACACTTATAAAGCAGCGAGTATGATCAGGATGTAAGGATGATACGCAATATATTCTAATCTGTGCACCAAATTCTTGCTTTAAAATCCCCGCATGCTTTCAGTTTAGATCCTGTGTGTTTTGTCTCCTGTTTGAGAAGCGGTTCAGGTCAGCGAGGAAGATTGACCCGCGTGGTGGGTTTGCGCTGCAGTGCGCCCCCATGCTGTCAGAAACAAAACAAGGCAGCTGTTTTTATCCACAAGTGAGAGCAGTGGTATTGAGTGCAGAGGCTCCCTAAAATAAACAGCGTATCTGTGCAGCCCTGGGGCTGGGTCAGGGTCACGCTGCACGGCGCTCACACATCCCAAACACAGCCCCTCACTTCTGCGCCGGCTGAGAACAGAGCCGTCTCTGTGATCAAAACTAACTGGGCTGGAGCTTCCTGCAGCATATTTTTCAATAGGTTCGTGTTTTTTCTTTTGTATTTGTTTATGGTTACAGACGTTTGACATCAACCTGCAAAAAATATCGATGGGTTCAAACTTAATCTTAAAAGACTAAGTGGCTTTTGTACGTAAATGCTTTTAAAGTGTTCATATGTTTGAACCGTTTCACGTTTTGTGAAATGCAAACCTCACTGCATTTCATGAAGATTTTATATTCTAAACCACCACCAAGTGGTAAATAATTATGAAGTGGAGAGAGGCTACCTATAATATCACCTTTTGCTGCAGTTACAGCTGGAAGTCTTTTGGGTTGTGTCTCTTCACATCTAGAGGCCATCATTCTTTCCAGAATAGCTCATGCTCAAGCAAATAAGATGGAGAGGGTTCACGTCTTGCCGAACATTCTCTGTTGGATTTGGATCTGGACTTTGACTGGACCATTCGACCATGTGAATTTGTTTCTGATTCAAACTACATCACAGCATGATGCTGCCACCACCATGTCTCACCGTGGAGATGGTGCGTTCAAGGTCACGTGAGGTGTTGGTTTTCCACCACACAAAGTCCACTTATGGTTTCAGACCAGATCACTTTCTTGAACGTACAGATGAAATCCCAGTCTCAAGTGTTGCAAATTAGTTAAGGCTACAAATGCTGAGGTGTCTCAACAAAAGTCCCTTTTAAAAATAAATTAAAATATAAAATGAGATGTTTGCTGTGCTGGCCGTTTGGCCTGTTGCCAACTGTAAACAGGACTTGTTACGACTCTTTCTTTCACCCAAATGACTCGGCACTTTTTCCACAAATACAAGATTTGTAAACTCAAAACAACTTTCCTGTTGACAGATTTTCTCGATGGGGATCTCTGCAGCTCCTCTCAATATACCTCTGGCCTCTTGGGTATTTCTCTGATTAAAGCTCTCTTTGCCCAGCCTCTCAGTTTAGGTAGATGATCATATCTTTGCTTGCACTTGTGCCATCCTCTTTCCATTTTCAGATGATGGCCTTAACAGAGCTCTGTTAAATGTTCGATGCTTCGGATGCTCTTTTATGCTTGAAACTGCTCCCCAGCTTTCTCCCTGATCTGTCTGCTATGTTCCTTGGTCCTCACGATGCTTTTTGTTCTCTAATGTTCTCTAACAAACTTCTGAGGCCTTTACAGAACAGTTGGATTTATCCTGAGTTTACATTAAAAACAAAGTGTCTCTGTTTACTAATTAGGTCGCTTCTGAAGGTAATTGGTTTTCTTGGATTTTATTTAGGGGTATCAGAGTTAATGACCTCAATAAATGTGCAAGCCACACTTTCCAGATTGGTTATTTGCAGAACACTTTGAAAATAAGGTCTAATTTCCGTTCTATTTTGCAATTATTTGCTTTTTTGCAATGGCTTGTCATAAAAATTCTCATAAAATCAAATGAAATTTGCAGCTGTAATGTGACAAAATCGTGAAAAGTTCAAAGGGTACGAAAACATTTTCAAAGCAATGCAGATAAAATGTGGGAGTTGGGTGTATGGTTTGCTCTTGTGGGGAGCAAATACCAAAGTTCTGCTTGGGTCTTATTTTGCAAACCAGCGCCGGCATGCAATCACATAGTTCAGTAGATTACAACAACCAACCAGTAATCTCCAAGACAAAGTCCCTGCAATACAAGATGTGAAGAGTGAGAAAACACCACACAGGCACTCCGTGTGAAGCGTTTGCACAACAGGCCAGCAGTGTTTTGTACATTAAAAACTTACTACGACTGAACCCCATAAGCAGGACTAAATAGTTACTCCCACTGTATGATCTAGGACACATATAATGTGGCCACACACATCCAAACCCACCTTGGTTCACAAGGGTTCTCAAAAGCCTGCAAACCCCTGTTTAAATTGGCTGGTTTTGTAAAAAAAAAAAATGAATTAAGTAAAACAAGACCATGATAAATAATTTTAATACTTGTGAAAAAACATAATGCGACAAAGAATCAAAGAAAAAATGTAAAAAAAAAAGTCAAACAGCTGCAACCATCTGGTTGAAAACATTATTGCTGCCTCCTAGATGCTCAAAGGAGTGCTTCCGCAGGTCCTTCATCCTGACTGTCCTGTTACACGTTAAAACCTCTGCTGTTTACAACAACCTCAATAACTATTTGCAGCATGCTAATGGTTGCACGGGTTCTGATCCCATCATGAATCATCTACACTGTCTCTCAGATGTCGATGACCATTTGCTTACACTTTAGCTACTCTGCGTGTTGCTTGCATGATGCATAGAGCATATTTCCCTCGCATCGTTGTGTGAATCGGCTGCTGTATTTCCCTTGTTTAACTTGAATATTCTATTTTTATCTGAACATCCCATATGATCAATAATTACTTTTATATTTAGTTACTTTTAATGTCTTTTTCGTTTTTGCCTTTCTGATAAGTTCATTCTCTGCTGTTTTAGAGCTCTAGTTCAGCTTGTTTTTCATTACTGATCTACTGTGTACCTACTGTGTGCTTGCCACTGTTAAGCCTGAATTTCCCCAATGAGGGACAATAAAGGTATATCTTATCTTTTTTTTCTTGCGATGCTTACATTTTTCCTATTGTGCTTTAAATGCATGTAGTGTTTTTGACGCGTACTGTGTTTTTCTCTTTGTTTTCATGTAAAACATATTTAAGTACCACATGGATGAATAGTGCTACACAAACAAACTTGGCTTGATAATCGTCATCTGCGATGCTGGAAGATCACTGTGTGTTTTTCTCTTGATGATGACATCAGAACCTAAGCATGTTTTTTTTGTGGTGTTCAGACTCCAACCTGGTTCTACACCTGCATTGAAGTGCATGATTACGCTCAACCTCCTACAACAAACCATGATCAGATTTAAGTTTAAGTAACAAAACCACTCAGAGGTTTTTAGTTTATTCATAGCTTCTTCGACAAAGCAGCTGAACATGCTGGTACACGTAATTAAAGCCAATTTCTTCAGGTTATCCTCTCCTCCTCAGGTGTAGCTATGACCGTCGTATCATGCTTGATGTCCATACATGTTGCTCTGCAAGGCATCCTTTGTTGTATGAATTCTGGTCCGGGTATCGCACGCTGAATTCAATTTAGCAGGACTTGGCTTTTTAATGCCAAAGACCAAACTTATTTTTTTAAAACTAGAATTTCCTGCTGTGGTAGTTATAATTGTGTCTGCATAGTAAACCGGTTTCTTTATTGTTAGTTAGTGGTGGATGTGCTGCTAGAGGCTCAACAACTCTGCTGGCTGCGTTAAGGACAGTTCAATACAGAGTGGCAAGTCATGCCAAGATTTTTGTCAAAATTACGATTCTATTCTTTAAAAGACTTGCTATGTCTGTAGATTTAATATGACAAGCCCACAAGAATGTGGTATATGGGGTTTTCAATTTTTATTATATAATGAAGCCATTTGCTTCTGGTTAAAAGGCAGGTCCTCATCAGAGCTTGGAATCCTGTTTTCCATGTTGCTTTGCCTCCATAAAAGTATACTTAGTAGTAAATTATATGGCAGCTAACTACAGATTCTAAAACTGATTGCAGTAAGGCAAGTTTAATTACAGCCGGAGTGGGTATTGTTTTGAAAGGATCATTCTTCATCTTGCTGTAATGAAAACTTGTAGGTGGGAGGAGAGGATAAAGTGGGGCTTTAAATCTTCCTAAGTCTTCAGATTCAGGAAGAGGCTTTCCCTCCCAGGGATAGGAGGTCTCTGAGGGCAGGAGGCCACTGCACGCGTGCGGCTCTCCGCCGGCCACTGTTCCAAGGGACAGCTGTGTAATCCCAGCGGTGTTTGGCCCAGAGCCTGGAGACATACAAAGCCAGAAACAGAGCTGAAAGCTGCTGGCCCAGTCCCCTGTCTCTTTCAAGACAGCACAGGGAGCCCGGCGACCTTTAACCTGTCCACCCCATTAAGTTTGAATAGATTTTGAAAGTTAAGCGAAGGAAGAAAAAAAACAGAGCAAATGGACTAAGAATGTGGACAAAGTGGCAACCAGACACTTTGGCTCTGCTATTTGGGCTCTATTTGTTGCTGCTCTGAATTCAAAGCAGAAACTGAATAAAGGTTTCAGACATTGCATAGAGTTTTCTAAGTCTTTAAGAAGTGTTACATTTTCCAGTCCAGTACATATATAGTTTTAAGCTTGTCTAATTTTAATACCTTAAAACAAACGGACAAAACATTGAAAGCCCTCCCTTTTAGTGGTTTCATGTTTAGATTAGGTTTTTAATTCAAATTGGTTACATGCAAATCAGAGCATTAGTTTATCGCCGATGAGAAGCTCCAAAGCAGATATAGCTGTACCGTTTAGCCGGCAGCCGACAAGGGAGTGCTCACAAATTGTCTTCTTTACCCAGTCTATCAGTCTGTCAGTGTTTTAAAATCAGACTGCAAAAACGTTACAAGACAAACAATTTTAAAGTGACCAAGGCTTTTTAATATACATTTGTAACTGACTATTGCCCTAGTAATAGTAATAACATAGTAATATCATCTTTATTGTCATTTACACATACATTGAAACATACCTTACAACGAAATTTGTTCTCTCCCCCACACTAGGCCAAGACTCCCCCAGCCATATGAGAAGTCTTCATTAGCAGACCCTGTCAGGGCAACTGAGCAACTCAAAAAATACTTCCTTTCTAACTTCAGAGTTTCAAACATCGATACAACAGGGAGATTAGCTTGAAGCAGAAACTTTCTTACCTAATCCTCGTTTTAATGGTGTATTCTGTTTGTACTCAGAAGTTGCAATTTCTGAATACCAAGAAAAATCAAAGGGACTTCCCTGTGAAGTTGGATTTTTGTTTTGAAGAGATGAAGGTCCCCGTCCAGCCCAGGACTCTGCTTTCAACATGGCTGCTGCACGTACAAAAGAACTGAAAGCTGCAGAGATAGAATACCATCTGCCTCTTCTGATGTAGTGCTTATTGCACTGTGTGCCCTCTACTTGTTGAACTTTCTCATTGGGATGCATATAATTGAGAGAATTACATTGGTTTGTGCTCATGTAACTAATCTTTGTTGGTTTTTTTGTAATGTTGTTAACATCTATGGTTTTGCCACTTACAAGCCTTACAGTTATTTCAGCATGTTTGTTGGGAATTGTTTACTCACATATATAGATGTAGAGAATGTAAACTCCTTACTCCTTAGCCGCCTGCAAAGTGGTAGGAAACGTTGGTCAGACAAATATTTTGGAAGCCATCTGGCTCAGAAAAAACGTCTGTTCCTTCATACGGACAAGAGCAGGGTTTAAACTCTGGTTTATGTTTTCACGATTTAGTTTGACAACATGGTTTTGCGATAGTGCTTACGTTTTAGAAGCCTCAGTTTATACAGTGAAATGACTGATGTCGGCCGCGTCTTGCAGGGATTTTAACCATCAGGAACAATTGTAACGTTGCTGAACTAGCGAGGAACGGCTGCACCACTGGGTAAAATATACTGCCCCTCCTTCACACTAACTTAACAATTCTCTTTTGTTACGACCGTCTTTGGTGGCTCAGAGGCGGCAAATTAACTTCAACCCTCTCATGCCGGCTCTACCCTCATGAATATAAAATGAATATAACATGTTAAAACTACACAACCAGCTGAAAGTTTGGATTCACCTTCTCATTCAGTGGTTTGGCTTTAGTTTTATTACTGCCTCTGGGAACTGCTTTAAGACAGTTGGAAAACCATTTCCGGCGACTAACCTCATGAAGTTCATCGAGAGAAAACCAAGATACATTCTTTTACATACTTTTTTAAGTCATAGTTTTCACTGTGTATCTGAAATCTAGAAAGCCATAAAAATGAGGAAAAGGTACTACAAAGGTGAGTCCAATCTTTTGACTGATAGTATATGCATAAGGTCCTTTTGCACAAAAACGATCTAAATGTAACATGCAGTGCTTGTCTTCAAGTCAATGTATTCTTTTTCCTAATATTTCACTATTATTGATCATATCAGATGGGGAATCCAGTCACAGAAGTGATCAGCTGTGGTTATGCCCTTTTAAGATGAATGCAGGCATTCAAACACATTTCTCCTCCTTTGTTTTCTGTTATAGCAAATTCATTAGTTTAAAGCTTACCATTAGCCAAGTTAGGCCCAAAGGAGCTCATCATGACTCAGTTTTCCCCTCTGAACTTTTTTGGAGGTTCATCCTTTCTCATGGTTTCATTTATCATCTTCCCACAACTCCCGGGACCTCCCATTTTATGCTTTTGCACATCACATTCTGTTTTTTACCCTTTTCCCAAAGTTCCCTAAAGTGAACACCACAGTTTTTAACAATAAATATCTTTATTACAGTTTTTAAACAGACAAATATGCCAAACATAACATGCTATAAAAGAAAGAATTGATCCATTAAAAGTAAGCGGAACACAGTTGGCTGCATGCAACACACTTAATGTACAATAATCATTCCTCCTCGTCAATCTAAACTATTGTTCCAATTTTGCTATCGAGAGAATATCCTAAGTCACGCAACTCACTGAGCGCCTTTGGTTCACTAGCTGTGAGATCTTAAAACAGAGCCAGATGACATTCTTTTCAAAGGCAATAAACATAATACGAAATGCTTGCCTCTGCTCTGGGAAACGCTTGTAAAACATGCTGTTAATGGATTTGTCGGTCCTCCTCAGGTGAAAAGCTGTGAAGCTCAAATATTCACTTGACCCCAGGTGTAGATATTTATTTCAACGTGTACAATTTTGCATTTCGTATCAGTTATTCATGCTAGACTAATAAAAAGTGATTACAATTAGAGAACATTCATTAAGTTGCTCTACTTATAAAGTGAAAAGTCATAAACAAAAACGTTAATACTTTTATGCTTTATCATCAATATGGTGTGACTAAGCAATGGTTATATATTTTACATGTCTGTGTGTAAGATCCTGCTTACAGGTCTATAAATTCTCAAATTCACAGTCAAAGTCTGTCATCCTGCACAAAATGTACTTCCACTGCCGATCTCTGAAACAAAGGAATGAGAAAAAAAAGCTGTCACTTCAACTAGACTATATTCTAACAGGTCATAGCAGTTCACAGACAAATGTCAGTGTTTTAGGACTAACCTGAGAACCCCACTGAATGTAGTCTGGGCCCCTCGGATGAAGTAGCCGTACGCTGGGATAACCATCTCTGCCTCTTCTCTGTAATATTCAGGAACGTCAGCGGTCTTCCTGAGGAGAGCCGCAAAGGACTGTTGAATATCTTTTAATAGTAACGACTAATGTCAAATCTTTTCAGTAAACACGCTTCTGCTTTTTCTTTGCTGAGAATTACAATAAGATAATAACAAAGCAAAGCATTGTTTACGGCATAAAACTAACGCTGTTTATCAGTTCACACCATTCCAACGCTCTGAGGATGGAGCAGGGACCTTGAGCAAGAGCAACACAGTAATGGTTCAGAACAGAGCATGTTTAGGGTTCAGAGTCCTGACCTAAATCCAGAAAAACTTCACAATCAATATTCACAGATGCTCTAATTTCAGTTTAACTGGATTTGGGCCGTTTCACAAAGAAGAATTGGTTAAAAATGTTGTCTGTAGATGAATAAATCTAGTAGAGATATACCCCTAAAGTCGTATTTTTCTTTTTATTAAATACTGAATTGGGAGTTGAATATAAATGCACACAACACTTTTTAAAGTCACATTTTAAATGTTGAAAAACATGTATTATTTTCTGTCTGGCATAAAACCCCATTAAAATCCATCTAAGGTTGTAGTTATAACTTGACAAAATGTGAAAACACACTTTTGCAAGGAATAGCTTAATCACTGGCAGAAAGAAGTTTAGCAACCACCAAAAAACAATTTAACCTGCCAAAGTAGCTCTTGAGGCTGTGTGGTTGAATCGTTAAACTGATTGGCTTGGGTTGCCTTCATATACCCACAGCCTCCATCCGCTAGTCAACGAAATCTGCTCCACAGTTGTACAACAACACTCCCACCTCATGCATACAGAACGCAACCCTTTATCAAACCCTATAAACGTCTCGCAATGCTGGCTAATGCATGTATGCCATATCCTGATTTTGCATGGCAATAAATCTTTATGCTGATGATTTAGTGATTTATTGCAACGCGATATCAGTTTCCCGTGTTTCTGAATCCCTGCAGTGCTCCTTTGACAGCTTTCAGTCTCAGCTTTTACAACTTGGAATACTGCTGAATCTAAGGGCATGTTACTTTCCAACAAGAAGAAGGTGACATGCATGGTGTCCACTGATTTCATAAAGTCCTAAAAACATCTTGGCTTTACCATAAATGATAATCTCACTTTCAAACCTCCATCCATTTTCTTACACACTTATCCCTCATGGGGTCGGAAGCGGTTGCTGGTGTCTATCTCCAGCTATCAATGGGCGAGAGGCGGCGTACACCCTGGACAGGTCGCTATCGCAGGGCAACACAGAGACAGACAGGACAAACAACCATTCTCTAAGGAGAATTTAGAGAAGCCAATTAACCTAACAGTCATGTTTCTGGACTGTGGGAGGAAGCCGGAGTACCCGGAGAGAACCCATGCATGCACAGGGAGAACATGCAAACTCCATGCAGAAAGACCCAGGGTAGGACTTGAACCCAGGAACATCTTGCTGCAAGGTAACAGTGCTACCCTCAGCTCCACTGTGCAGCCCCACTTTCAAACCCCCGTATTGAAAATCTACAGAAAACGTAAGTGAAAACTAGGCTTCTTTTTTTCAAAACAAAAATTGTTTCTCATACAATGCCAGGAAACAACTCGTTTCTGCTACATTTAGGAGTATTTTATACTATAGAGATAGAAGCTATTTACGTCAGTTTGACGCTGTCTATCACGGAGCGCTCAGATTTATTACAGATAGCAAAGCCCTCACTCACCATTGCGCCTTCCTTAGTTAAATGGCCCTCTCTGCACACTTGCAGACTCTAACATTGGAACGCATTCAATTACAAATCCATTCTCGGCCTTGTTCCATCGTACTTGTCAAGCTACATCTCACGTAAAGAGCATCACCACAACCTTTGTTCTCAGGAATTTATTACATTGAGTTTTCTATCAGTGTGTACTGAGCTTCACCTGGAACACGCTTCAGCAGGACCTGAAGCTCTCCAATCTTGTCACACTTGGGGAGTTCAAAATTTTAATAAAAGGATTGGTAAAGTCATTTGGAGGCACTTGTACTTGTTTTCAGTAAAACTACTTGTTGGTGTAGTATGGTATTGATCATCAGAAGAAGTACTTGGTAGTGTACTTGGTTCTATTATAGTTGTTATCTTGGTACTATCACTGTTTTTATGTTATTGCTGTTAATGTAATGCTGTTTATGATTTTCCTGTACAAATAAAGGATTAAATAAACAAATAAAACACTCCTCTTTGGTTGGAGACATTCACTGATTGTTTTTAATTGACTGTCTGATGCTCCGCCAACCAACAGTTGGACATGTAACACCATGGCTCAGCTCCGGGGTCCCTATCGTCTTCCAGGTTGTTTATCTGTTTTTGTCAGTCAGTGTGCTGCATATGAAGCTAAACAATATTGTGAGTGAACCTCATCTCAGTCTGTGTGTTGTAGTTTTGTTATTGCGATCACTTTGTATCATCTAACTCTCAGCAAAGACAGGGCAAAAACTGTCAGAGTGCTTCTTTAACATGCCCACAGCTCTATGTGAGAACGTACATGCAGTTGTACGGGCAGCGGCGCTTGTAGTAGCAGCAGTAGAACTGCCATTCGCGGTCAAGGACGGATTCAAAGTACTTGCTTTGAACGCCCGCCACCAGGCCATTTCGGCTGCACGTCGATGTCCTGCAAACACACAAGTCACAAGTTACCCACAGTTGTTTTCTTTTCTCTTTCTTTGCCTATGTAGTATTTGAAGCAACAGCATATTTATCATATACCAGGTCCTAAGAACAAGAAATGCTAAGTGTGTAGGAACTTGTCGTTGCAACTTCAGTAATTCAATCAGTTGGGGTAATTTCCTGGCAGGCAATGTTCTATCCTGTTAAATCCGATCAGACCGCCGCGATAAAGACAGGCAGGCGTGGCAGAGATAAAGAGCTCTCGCACTGTAGAGGTGGAATGAGTTCAGTTAAACTTAATCCAAAGAAAACCTACATAATTTAAATTGTGAATCTCTCTCTAAACCACACCTGTCATCAGAAGCAGACATAGAATGGCCCGCAATGTGTTTAGGTGTATGATTAAAGCTGCTGTCAGGCTACAATTCATCCTACGGGTGGGGTTTTCTAAAGGTTCATTTAGATCCCTTAATTTGACAAAGGCTTTCAGTAAAATTGATAGTTAGAGAAATAGGTTTATGTCAGGATAAGGTGTCTGAAAATATAAATTTAAATACAATGGAGTTCCAGCCTTTCCACATGGGCTCACACTTACTGGCTGAGCTTATTCTGGATTGTTTAGACTGCCGTTTATTTTTTTATGAACACCATGTTCCAAATTTTAAAGAAATAGTCTAAAAACTGCAATGTGAAAATCTCTAAAGGACCAAAGATAAATTGTTTTGTAAAAAAAACTTTGGATGCAGTTTTGTTCCCAGGAACGGTTCCGTGGAAAGAAGATGATTCATACCGGGACTGGACTCTGGAGGGCTGCTTTGTTTCTCAGGAGGAGAAACGGTGGACAGAATCCAGGATTTTATGACCACAGTAAAAAAGGAACATGTGTAAAATCTGTAACGAGATCTTTTGGTTGAGACAAATTTAAATGTTATACGCTCATGCTGCTGGGAAGCTCCATCCATTACACACATTTATTAATATAAATGTGTGGCTTATGTTAAAAGCATTTTTTTTATAACTTGTACTGCAAGAGAGTTATTTTATTTTACATAACAAAATCAAGTATAATGTAAAAGCAAACACAACATAAAGAAGAAGGTAAATGAAATTTGTCAAAGAGAGATATTACATTTGGAACGTTGAACTCAGGCATTAATATAATGGCTAATCAATCAAAAGTAGTGACAGCAAATTCTGAGAGAGAGAGATTTAACAGCTGTTATGTGTTTATATATATATATATATATATATATATATATATATATATATATATATATATATATATATATATATATATATTTCTTAGCTGTTGTTTGTAAATGACCTCCTGGGGACAATATATGTAAACCTCAGTCTGGTTGTAACTTATCCTAGGAACAAATGAGCGCTTGTCAAAAAAATAATGTAATTCAAAACACTAAAATGCTGACGGGACTTGGATTGTTATTATCGTGTGCACAACCAACTATACTGCCACCAATGTTGTACTTTTTATAAGCAGTGGTTGTGCAAGTCCCGCTTTCTGCACATAATCAGTCCTTGTTTTACGTGTGAGGGTTTACTACACTACAGGTATGTATCCTTCAAAACCATATTCTTAGGACAGTGTCTCTCATGCCATTCAATATCCATCTGCGGTTTATCTGCTTTGTATTTGGCACCACCCTTTGACTGGGAGATTATTTGTATTTACAGTCAACGAAGGAGAGCAGAGAGCCCTGGCAGACCCTAGTGGGTGAGCACAGATAGGGAAATGTACATCATACAGGCTTTTCAACAAAGAAGATAGTAGGGCAGATATGGAGGTATGAATCTAAACCCCAATTTGAAATATCTGAACCAGCTCTTTAAAGTTTGCTTGAAGTTTATGGAAGAAGATTGAGATCTGAAGAGTAATATCTGACCCTACAATTTGTGAAAAGGCTGCTTTTTTATGTTACCACAGTATGAATTGTTTGTTAGAACAGAATCATAAAATGAAACAGTATGAATTGACCGAAGATTATTATTTTATGTAACTTTTGTTTTCCAATCCTGTATATTTTATATTTACACCCTGGACTTCAGCATACTTGAACTTCAAACACTTTCTGCTCTGTGTAGACCTAATAACACTCTAAGTCTTTAGAGCTGAGGAGTCAAAGAAAGGTGGTACCCACCACTCCAAACCGCCACGGTTTATGTCGTCCCACCAGCAGTCACTTGGCTCGCCCAGACTCTCAGGTGTAGGCTGGCACTCAAAAGACCACAAGCGGTCCGAGCCTTCCTTCTCACTGAAGTAGCTCCTGATGGCTACGAGGGCTTCTCCATGGGGACACTGGAAGTTGAAGCCCTGGCGGTAGCCATTCACCCAGCCCATGTCATAATGGTCGTGTGACTGAGCTGCCACTGTGGCCAACAAAGACAGCGCAGACGCCAGCAGAGCAGGATTCATGTTGAAGACTTCAGTCCGTCTGCTGCTCTGCCTCACAGCTGCCTCACTTTAAGCTCCCCTTAGCCCTTTTGTTGTCCAGATGTTTGGTATCCAAGAGGGATGTGTAATTTGCTGGTCGTGGGACAATTCCAAAATTGGTCCTGAGCTAACTTTTTAAGGTGGACTGCAACACAGAACAAAGACAAAGTCTCTCTTCAGATAAGGGTTGACCTTAAATTACATCTCTTTCTGTTTACATGCAATTCAGATATTTATGTGATGCTTTGCCTGAATGGAAAATATGCTCACGTGTTAACCACCTATCTGATTGTGGCTTGCTTTGCTGAGTGAAAAATTTAACACTTTGCAAGCAGTTTTTAATCACTTTTTTAAAGGATTGTTTCGTATCAATTTAGAAGAACTAATACTGATAAACTGAACTAAAGACTCATTCTGAAATTAGATTATCTGCACCCAAGACATGAAAAAGCAATTAGGGTCCAAATTGCAGAGTAGTCCATACTTTGGACCATCATTACCTAAATTTGTTTCACCCCTTGACAAACAGTTGTACTTCATAGCAGTTTTGGATTTCGCACCAAGCAATACTGGAATGTCTGAATGTTGGTTTAGTTTTCCACCATACATTTGTGTTTGCATGTTAGTCGCTTTTTCTTTTACAACCCAAAATATAAAGGCACATAATTATGGAAGAGAGTTAGGGCCATTGAAAAAAAAGGTATTTTAAAAAAGTCTATTAAATTCTGACTTCACTGTCAGAATTAAAATTCTGGTAAAATGATCAGACAGCAGGAGATTAATTTACACTGGTATGCTGATGACACTCAACTATATTTATCCATAAACCCTAATGATTCCAATTAATTACTTAGACCACAGGCATGTCTTGATGACATCAAAAGCTGGATGACTTTAAATTTTCTGCTTTTAAATTCTGATAAGACAGAAGTTGTCATCTTTTGATGACTCAAAAAAGAAACTTCTTAATCATTTAATCTGGATGGCATTAACTTGGCCTCTGGTAATAAAGTAACAAATCTTGGTGTTAATTTTGACCACGAAATGTCATTTAAATCCCATATTAAACAGGTTTCCAGGATTTCCTTTGTTCACCTCTGGAATATCGCCAAAATTAGAAACATTCTGTCCAGGGGTGATGCTGAAAAACTGGTCCATGCATTTGTTACTTCAAGGCTGGACTATTGTAATTCTTTACTATCAGGAAGTCCACAAAATGCAGTTCAAAGCCTTCAGCTGATCCAAAATGCTGCAGCAAGAGTTCTGATGAAAATAAACAAGAGGGATCATATTTCTCCTATTTTAGCTTCCCTTCATTGGCTTCCTGTTAAATCAAGAATAGAATTTAAAATTCTCCTTCCCACATATAAAGCCCTTAATAATCAAGCTCCATCATATATCAGAGCTCTGATTACCCCGTATGTTCCTAACAGAGCACTTCGCTCTCAGACTGCAGGTCTGCTGGTGGTTCCTAGAGTCTCTAAAAGTAGAATGGGAGGCAGATCCTTTAGCTATCAGGTTCCTCTCCTGTGGAACCAACTCCCAGTTTTGGTCTGTGAGGCAGACACCCTGTCTACTTTTAAATTTTGACTTTTTTTCTCAGAATTTCTCAGATTAAAGTGCGAATTTTGAGAAAAAGGTCAGAATTCAATCCAATTCAGTTCAATTGTATTTATATAGTGCCAATTCACAACACCTGTCATCTCAAGGCACGTTACAAAGTAAAATGTATTCATATCATCCAGACAGATTGATCAAAAAGTTTGATTAGACTATTTCTTTGAATGGCTCTTTGTTTTTGGAAGGCCCTAATATTCTTCCCTAAATAATACCATAAAATCTGATTTAATTTTTTAGGATTGGAAGAAAAATCTAATTGATTTCGGTTAGTGCTCACAATGTGCAGAAATTAGATATGATTTTACAGCATGAATTTTTTTCTTATTTTTTGTAATACGGTATGTAAGGAAACAAGGGGGATGTTTTGAGTTGTGATAATATACATACTTAGACTTATTTTGTTTCACCGCAGTGCAGGTCACTAATCAGGCTGTAAGGATGGATGTTGAACAGAATGAACGCCTGGCAGAAGATAATGTCTCTGTGGTGGTTGGTTTTTGCAAATGGCGATCTGTTACCCCGAGGTGAATTTAAAAGTCTAAACAGATTGTGTCCAGGATGTGTGGGATCAGCTGACTTGTTAGCAGTGCTTTTCCTGAACCTACAAGTCCTAGTTTAAAATAGTTTCCTCGAAGAGGAAACAGATGGGTTACTTACTCACGGGTAACAGCAATTTTTTGTTCAGCTGCTTTGAGCATAACTGAGTTTTGTTTACAAATTTTAATTGGTTATTTAAGATCTGCCATAACGTCACATTTAAAAACTAAATATGACTTTTTTTTCTAATTAGAAAAAAATATTCTTTCTTCCTCTTTATCTTGGCTATGTTACTATATATGTTCGAACCCTGATATCAGCTCTCTGGTATGGCTTTGGATTCTCCAGTGAGATAAATATGACTTCTGTTAAAGATCAGCGAGGTGGGATAAGACTGAAGCAGAGTCCATTGTGCCTGTGAAACAGCTGCCTTTCCCTATCAATGGAGGGCTGTTGGCTCTTTCACTCCTGTTAATACACAGACCTTTACAAATGCAGAGTTCAAGTCAGAAAGTGTTGCTTGTCTCCGAGCCACCGACAGCGCTGCTTCAGTTTTTTTGAGTTTGAACTTGTTATTTTCATTTCTTGTTAGAATGGCAGATAGAAGTGTCGAGCATAACAGGTCATGACCAACCAGGACTGAAAGACCTGTAGGAGGGAGAGAGACTAAAAGGAAGCTCATTGGTAACAAGCTGTTCTTAGGACAGAAGGCCAGAGTGAGTGTGAATTGTTTTTTAATGCCAGGAGGGGCTATTTGTGTTTTGCGTGTGCATAACAGAGCTTGGTTAGCCTCAGAAAGTACTTAGAAGAAATACTTCAAAGTAATCTCAATCCAGAGGAAAGGTCTTTTTTGTTTACAAGTATTACAGCAAATGAAAAAGACATGAAGACTTCAGATGACAACCACAGACGTCCTTTCATGTATGACAAACACAACGTAATACGTCATTGTGAAGTGCAAGGAAAATTATACATGATTTTAGTTGTTTTTCTCAATAAAAAAATTGAAAGTTTGGCTTGTGTTTTTACTAAGCCTTCCTGAGTCAATACTATCAGATTTAGGTTTGGACTTTGATTGAGGTGTTCAAAACATGAATATGCTATAATCCAAACAACTCCATTTGTAACATTGGCAATGTGTTTGGGATTGATATCTATATAGGTTAGCTTCCAACCCTGTCTTTTACAGCCTATTAGCAGTTTTTTCTTTCTTTTTTTTAGATCCATTTATTTTGCTCCATGCATTTCCCATCAACACCAACCAGCTTCCCTGTCTCAGCTGAAAAAAAAAAAAAACATTCCCATGTCACAATTCTAACATTACCCTATTTTACAGAGGTGATGGTGTGTTAAGGGGCGTTGTGTAATTTCAGTCTTCTACAAGATCTGCAATTTGCATGAAGACTGAAAGTAAAATGTTAGCCTAAGTGAGAATTAAAAGTGACTTCTTTCACGATGTTTTTTCTAATGTCCACTCTTCCACAAATGTTTTATATTTTTGGAGTGAACTAATTGTACTGTCATAAAAAATTCTGAGAAGAATTTCTACATCTCCCACAGAGACATCTCAGGCTGTCTCAGCGGGGTCTTAAACAATCATTTGGGATTGGAATTTCAAAACGTTAAATATGTTTAAGTACATATTTGGCACAAAGGAGATGATATTTGTGTATGTAATTTGCAGTTTATAAATAATATAACAAAAATAAAAGCCAAATCCAAACCCCAACTTGGCATATGTATATAACATGTTCTGTCACTTCATCCTTCCCACAGTGCTTAAAATTTCCTGTATTATGCTTTTGTATTAAAAAAAAGGAGATAATTAAGTTCTGTGTGTCCACATCTTAGTTGTTATTAGTCTTTCTCTTTTTCTGCTCCTTCTTCTAGTGGTAATTTCTCCTGCTGTTTTGTGTTAATTTGCAAACAGATAATTGCGGTGCTAACTTTTCGTTCATCGCATTTATTGTTCATGCTAAATTGAATCCCCCCTTGTTAATAACAGTCTAATTATCTAAGTTTATTGTTCCAGTTTTTTTCATGTCACAACTAAAGATCCCAAAGGAATTCAATGAGACTTTATGTGATAGCCTAATCAAAATAGTGGACTGGTTAGCATCCACTTTGTGTGTTTGGATACATTTAAGCACGACAACAATGTCCAAGATAGTTTTCCACCGTTTGCAGTCACTGTCCTGGTTCTTACTACACATCTACAGAGACTTCTCTGAGCAGTAATAGTAATAGTAATATCATCTTTATTGTCATTGAAACATACATTACAACAAAATTTGTTCTCTGCCTTTAACCCATCACCATTGGGGAGCAGTGGGCTGCCACAGTGTGGCGCCCGGGGAGCTATCTGGGGTTAAGGGTCTTGCTCAGGGACCCAGAGCGCAGGCGCTGGGGATCGAACCGGGTACTTGCATCCTTCTCTGAGTACAAGCGCGCTGAACTAACCACTAGGCCAGCACTCCCCCGAAGCAGATTCTGTCAGGAGTGGGACTGAAGGCCCAATCCAATCCAAGAGTGCTACTGAAGTAGCAGTCATGACTCCACCAAAATAAATAAATAAATAAAATTTGCCCCTTTCCATTAGGTCTCACAAGCCCACCTGGCAATGCGACAAACCTAAAAACTCCAGACTTTGGTTTACTCCGGGAAACCAAAGCCAGGGGCTTTAAATCCTTTTGTTTTTTGTTAAACGGTGTGCTGCTGTGTAACCTTGAGCATTTAATTAGTAGTGTAACTGAGACTTCTGGGTTCGTTATCCACACAGCGTGAGGTGGAAGGAGACTGGACCCGAAGCTGGGCTTTTGGTTCGCTGCATAGCTTAGCAGGGCTCTTTTATTTTTCCAACACTGTACAAAACCCCAGCTGGCTTACTGCCCACCCAATTCACCACAGTTTACACTATTTTGTTTAGGCTATCACATAAAGTCTCATTGAATTACTTTGAGATCTTTAGATGTGACATGAAAAAAAACTGGAACAATAAACTTAGATAATTAGACTGTTATTAACAAGGGGGGATTAAAACACCATCAAATATTATCATGGTGGAATATGCAAAACAAGGATACTAGAAACGACAGAATTATGGCTATTGCATGATTGTTGTTCAGGAGCGCATGCTTCTGTCCAGCTAACAGAATTATCAAATGCATGATTCCTTTGTCTGGAGAGCAGAAAACCACACAAACTACTGAAAAAACAAACTGAAGGCACAATCCAAGAATGCAGAATGAGACAACAAAAGCTGGGGACCGCAAAAGCCATGACACAAAACCAAAAGAGGAGAACATGGTAATTTGTCATTTTCTGATAAGTTTATTTCTTTCCTTGATGTCTTTTTCACTCAGCTTTGTGAAGGACATTTTGAAAATACTTCAGATTGTATGTTTTATGAATTTTTTTTGTAATAGCCTTAAAAAAAGCCCCATATTGCAATCTTACACCCACAGGATAAATGAGTAATCTTTAAAAGAAAGAATGTAAAAATTTAGGGTTTGCTGGATTAATACATATTATTTCTTCACATAAGTTGGAAACTTATGTGAGGAAATAAAACAGTCGATATAAAAACTAAGCTAAACCACTTAAACTTAAAAGTACAGAGTGCCCTTTTTCTATTGTTTTGTTTAAACCCCATCAGAGTACAGAAAAACAAGTATTATGTGAGAAAACAATTCTGGTACGCTAGCTACACATGTGAAACAGCTAACACACACTATCAGAATCCAATTCAGCTTTATTTAGCCACATTCAAGGAATTTGAATTTGCCCCAGACAAATTTTGGAAAATTCCACCAAAGTGGTTGGTGCCAAGAGACACTGAGGGCCAAAGTGTGAGGATGAACGGAGGGGGTTTAAAGCTGTGGTCAGGACGAGGGAAAGTGACTCCCCACAAGGGGGTGTCTGAATGCAATGGTTTTACACCCGTTTTGTCACCTCCATAGTTTGAACACGATCTTCATGCTTCAATGCATCTGATTCATCTATCATTTCTTTATATTTTATTTATAAACTTCTTACAGTCCAAATGGCTCTTTGGACTTTATGAATGTCTTTTTTTAAGTTTATCTTTGGAGGTTTTCTGCATCATGGCTAATTCTGTAATGTTTTATAATGTGCATTGTCCCTTTTGAAATAAACATTGTGCAATTACCCTGCTGGAAGTAGACATCAGAAGTAAACAGAAGATGGGGACACTGTGGTCGTAAAGGGATGGACATGGGTCAGCAACAACACCCATTTAGGCTGAGGTTTTTAGACATGTATGCAAAGTAAATATCCCAACACGATCACACTACCACCACAACCACCCTGAACATTTGATGCAAGGCAGGATGGATACATGGTTTCATGTTGTTTACACCAAATTCTGACTCAATCATCTGAATATTAAAGCTGAAAACAAGACTCGTCAGACCTGGAAAATTATTTATTGTCCAAATGTGGTGAGCCTATGTGAGCTGCAGCCTCAGCTTCCTGTTCTCTACTGACATTAGTGGCATCTGTTCTGGTTCTCTGCTGCTGTAGCCCATCTGCTTCATGGACCCATTTGCCCATTCTCCTCTGATCTTCGACATCAGTATAACATTTTCTATCATACCATGGCCACTTTCTTAACATTTTCTCTTTTTCAGACCATCCCCTGTAAACCTGACAGACAGTTGTGCATGAAAATCACAACTGTTTAGAGCAACCCATTTAGCACCATGAACAATGCCACGTTCAAGGTCACTTACATTCACTTTATTTCCCCATTCTAATACTCAGTAGTAATCCTTCACCATGTCTAGCTGCATTAAATTGGTGCCATCTAATTGGCTGATTTGCTATTTTGTCAGGAAGCTATCTAATAGGTGTATGTAATATAGTGTTCATTGAGCACAACATGTTGAAGGTAACAAGAAACTAAAGGAAAGTAAGATAATGATTAGAATGCACCTTTTTGTCTATATTAAGATAATTCTATTTAAATTGGTTGGTGTAGATTCTAAGTGATCCAGGACAAGATATTCCTAAATTCTCTTGTTTCGTAAAGACATTTCACCTCTCATCCAGAAGGCTTCTTCAGTTCAGAACTGAAAAGAATGAATGAATGAATGAATGAATGAATGAATGAATGAATGAATGAATGAATAGTTTATTTCAGATACATAAGTATACCTCTGAAAAAACAAAACAAAATCACCACAGACAGAAAATTTTTCAATCAAGTATTTGAAAAAGGAATAGGCTGAAGCACACGGCTTATTAACGCCTATCCAATAAAACAAAAAGGCCTTTTGGAAGATCAGTTTAAAGAGCTTCAATTCATTTAGTCGAGTTTACAGGGTATTTCATCATCATGTCAAACTGTGCTGGTTTTACTTAAGCATTAATAAAACATTAACCTAATAGCTGTAAAGTTGGAACTACTATAAATCCATGGACAAGGTACATTTTCCTGCGTGTCGTCTTGGCATTACACTGATGTTTTAATGTAATTCAGTCATTTTACAAAACCACTTAAAAAGCACTAAGAGTCTAATTGCAGCAGTAAGTGACCTTCCCTGAATACTTTACACACGATGTTCCTTTTCCTAATCGTGTTTCCATGATGACTGATGAAAGCAGGGACCTATTTGATCACTGCACGCCTGAGAATTTGATCTCGTGTGAGAGATCATCCTCAAAGTAACTAAAAATAAACGGCAGCTCCGGTTAAAGAATGGTGTCCGTGAGTCACTGGAAGAGGAGTTCCACGAGCGTCAAAATGGAGCAGATACGGGAGGTATTTTTAAACTCCACCGTCTATTTAAAGTTCTCTATTTAGAGCGGTTCTGGTCACCATTTGATAATGTAGGGCTCCATTTAAAATACTTCGATCTGACTCTGACATTCTGGCTTCTCTGAGCTGGAGATCACACAGCGCAGGCAGCCGGGGCCTGTAACTGGAAGCTGCCTCCGCTGTGTCCTGATCAGTTAGCTGAGAGCCGACCTGATCGAAATGTGGCTGATCTGGCGAAGGAAGCACTGCATGACTTTCAAAGTACATCAAAACAAGCCAAGGGAAGTCTTGCACTGATGATCGCTGCTGTCTACAGATAGGTTAGGTGAATGAAGAGAAAGTATCAAGCTCTTTGTTTCAGCTGTGCACAAGCGAATACCCGTTTTTTCTAAGGTAAATATTTAGAAACCGCAGGGCACATCTGCTTTTCATCATATAAAACCCAGTGCTGAGATACTCCTGGGTTCATATTAACAGTCAGAGGGCTTTACTGAACATCCTATACCTCTTGAGAAAGACATTTTCACAGGTTACCAGGTAAAAAAAACAAAAACTAAGTAAACAGCAAATAGTTTTTTATTTTTTTTTTACATATTTTTATACAATGCCTGAAAGTAAAGTACAAAGGACTCACTGAGCATCCCACTTAAAATGCCGACATAATACTGATCATGAAGGAGTCCTGCAACATCTCCAGCTGCACTTACAGAAAGATTAGTCATACACTCAACTATAAGTACGCATCAAACGTACACACTTTTGTGCTCTACAACAACTTTTGATGTCTAAATGTGTCAGATGAGATTTCTCTTGTGCATACAGGCAGGTGCCTTAAAGTTCAAGCTCTGTGGACAAGTGCATGTTTATATACAGTACTGTTCAAAGGGCTGGAGTCATCCCTCGTTTTGTTATCCTTCAATGGGGCAACTGTGGCTTGGTGGGTTGAGTAGTCGTCTGGCAATCTGAGGGTTGTGGGTTCGATTCCAGCTTCCCCCTGCCACATGTCGATGTGCCCCTGGGCAAGGCACTTAACCCCAAGTTGCCTACCGAGCTGCATCTCAGTGTATAAATGTGTGTGCGTTAGTGAGAGCGACTGGGTACACGTGGCTATAGTGTACAGCGCTTTGGGTGGTCAACATGACTGGAAAAGCGCTATATAAGTTCAGTCCATTTACCATTTCAATATGATTGTCAGGCTTTCTGTAGGTCCTTCAGTTTCTCTTTTCAGAAAAACCTATCATGCAAAATCATCTTTTTTTAGCCCTTAAATACGTTTTGTTGTGTACTTGGAGTTTCAAAGAGTGCAGAAAATTTGAATGTAGTCTCTCCAGGTATTGTGTAGATATCTGTATGTTCTTTTTGGGTCATATTTTTGAAACAGTTTAGCTTTCTCTGTTTTGTATTTAGTTTTTTTGAACAATTACATCACAGTATTTGGTGCGGATGATGTGTCCCCTTTAATTTGTCCCCTCACAAAAATATTCATTCTCCTTGAACCTTTGCATATTTGGTCATGTTACAACTCCAAATTTGAATGTATTATTTAGGGTTTCATGTGTCACACCAGCATAAAGCAGTGTATAATTGTAAATGTAAATTTTTTTTTTTAAAGAAATTTAATTATTGTATTTATTTATTTATTTGCAAATGAAAATCTGAAATATAGGTCATGCATTCTGACTAGTTTACAGTAAAAGGAGATATCCTGTGCCTGGCAGTTGGCCTTCAAAGTCCCCTTTGAAGGCCAACTGCCTTCAAAGCCCCCTAATTATTAAATAGAGTCTGTCTGTGCAGTTTAATTTCTGTATATACCCAGCTGTTTTGCGAAGACTTTAGAGGTTTGTTGGAGAACATTAGTGAACAACGATTATCATGAAAACCACGGACATGGCTGTCTTCCTAAAATGACTCACTGGGCAATATTCAAAGAAACAACGAAGAGGGCCATCATACTACAACCAAAAACCAACAGTCGCTAAAGGCATGCTGTTATGTTGGGCAATTTATTATTATTATTATTATTATTATTGTTATTATTGTTATTATTATTATTATTATTATTATTATTATTATTATTATTATTATTATTATTATTATTATTATATAAGGATGACTTTCAAAGTAATAGTACAGAGTTCAGTCAGTGAAATCATTCACTGTGTGAACGATCCTGGTGTCAAACAGGTGGCCCATATTTAAGGCCTGCGGCAGCAAATGTTTTGCACATTGCTCATTGCACATTCCTTTCTGAAAACCCGAGTAAAATGGATCATTCCTCACATTATTTAGAAGAAAAGCACTCTTTGATTTAACAGTTAATTGCCGAGAAGGAAGCATATAAAAGAGGGCATTGGATGATAGACTGTTGACCTCAGATGATCTCAAATGCTTTAAAATAGAAACCAAAACTAGAAATTCATTAAAAAAAAAAATCAGAAAGCTACCATATAAATGGATCAGTAAATGACCAAAACGGCAAAAACTCAGCCATTTTTGCCAGCTGCAGGTGATTAAAGAAGCACTAATTAGCTGTGAGTATTGTAACTATTGCAAAATGCCTACAGTATGTGAAACCAAGCTATCCGCGAGTAGCCCTTATAAGACCTCCAAAGTATGATGGGTCAGGCATCATGACGATGTTTCTCATACTATGGTATCATGGATCAACTTGAACACACTAAATACATTAGGAGGTCATGTTGTCTGATCTTGTAGTGAAGTGCACATAAAGTTGGTGGTTTAACAAGAGAATGACCCCAGTGAGTGAGCACCATCAGATGACTATAATGAACAATCTTTGCATGTTGAACCAAAGAGAAAGCTCTCTAGTGACATCAAACATTCTGTTCCCGAGGTCAAACTGAGAAATGTGGAGGAACTGTGGAGAGTAAGTCCAGTTGTCCTGGAATACCTGTTCACAGGTGCCAGAAGTAGGTCAACTTCACGTGGCACAGATGTGGAGCACTTCTTACAAGCAGTGGATGCACAACCAAATATTAGCCGAGTGGAAAAGGTGACCGACAGGAAAGCTCAATCTTCGAGCATTTTACAGTTTTGTTCAATATATGTCTGAGTTGAGAAATGAAGGTACTGTCATTTCTAATCAGCCTAATATTCCTCTTTCCTGACATTTTACAGAATGAGACCAAATTAAATGTAGATATTCTTATATTTCCATTAGGAATTGAATACACAGTGTTCCCTGTGAAGTCTGTATATGGAAATAAAAGATATAATACTTTATAAAAGCTCACCGCCATTGTTTTCAACACAACTATACATTTATAGATTGTATAGTTAAATGCTAAAAGCAATGCCATCGCCGGTATGCTGGGTTACACAACTGCTACTGAGAGGCAGTCAGAAGTTTCCCTCTGCATTTTCCCTCAGGACCCTTGTGGTTTAATAGTGCTTCACTGATAAGATTAAGAGGCCAGCAAAAAGGCCAACATAATAGCACGGACAAAACAAATCACTTTGCTCCAGGCTGTAACTTCATTAGAACGATGTGACGCGGTTGCTCGGAGGAAGCGTCTGAGCCTTGGCTGGTTGTTTCAGCAGGGACAGGAGAGCAGGAGTGATTGCCCAGAACATGACCAGGCCCAAAGTATTTTAGGCCAGAGTATCAGAAGCTCCCCGATTACAACACGCTGTAAACCACAGGACCACAGGAATGCATTTAAATATTCTATCTTTTGATGAACATCATAGCAACACCAAAACAATATTTTTTTTTTTCCGTTTATATTTTTCTTCCCTGTGTTTGACTGTGTAGCTCACAAACTGAAGGAATGTATTAGTTGCCCTTGGAAAGTGTGCAGAGTTACTCTTATCTGATCTCCTCTGACAGACACTGTAGAGTCGAACGACCACAGCGGCACCGGCTCATTTACAGTGAGTCGTGCCGCTGTTCTGTGATCCCAGCGGTTATTACTAAAGTCAAAGGAAAATTTACAGTCGCTGAAGTTTTTGTGAAAAGAGAAGATTGGGAGGGACAGTTCAAAGTTCCTAATTTTCCTAAAAACAAAAAAGCAAAAGCACACACAATAATACCACTTATTTAAATCAGGATTATTTTGTCCCTGATACCAATCCAAGTCCCTGTCCAATTCTTCATAAAAATCACTGTCATGTTTATGACTAAAGACTTGGCCGTAAATATTCATGATTATTATCGCTAACTCCCTCACCAAGGACATTGCAGATGCTCGATTATTAGCTTTTCTTGACAGCAACAGATTTTTTTATTTTTTGTACCATAAGCAGTTTCTGCACATCAGTCTGGTGTTTGTAAAGATAACTGACTGGGAACATGGAGCTTCAGTTTCTTGAAGTAAAGTTTCATCTTTTTCCTGCAATGATTTCATGTTTAGCAATTTGCTGAAATGCTATGCTAATGTTAGCATTCTGACCTTTTTGATGGGTCTTGCTCATAGTTTGACACTTAACATATTCGTTCCCGTGGCTCCCGGGGACTTCGGCGTGTACTCTCACAAACACCAGGCGCAACAGATGCTTGGACTGAGGCGCTTACAGATTCACTTCTATACAGAAAACTCCAATTATTATCTTTAGCTGTCACTTTATACATTTCGTATTAAATAATACTGTATATTCTACAGTGATGGTATCAAGAGGTTGGTTGTTTGTGACTGTAACACTTTATCGGTTGGTTTTGCTGTTCTTTTTCTATCTCTGTTTGCATGTGTAGAAGCAGATTCAGAGGATTTTATATTGCTCTCTCCTTTTCCTCTCCTCTTTTTCTTTCGCTTTTTCTCCCCTTGAGCATTTTGTCTCATCTGTTTCTCTCCTTTTTTCCTCTTTTACATTTCCGTTTCAGTGTCCATTGAACATGAAATAGTCCCAGCATAAAAAAAACTATATTACAGCAACATTATGCAACATTAATGCTGGGGTCATCATACTTGGGTAGGACTTCTATATAATATGTGCGACTGTCATCACAGGAACGTGAAGCTGCTTGGAGATGGTCTTATAGCCTTTCCCTCGTCTATAAATTTCTTTCTTATTTCCTGAGACAACTGTGACCCATGTTCAGCGTGGTCCACACCGTGTCAGCAAACAGCACCATGACTAGTTGTAGCCATTTAAATATTCGGATTTAAATATTAATTCTAATGAGAGTGCACACCTTAGTTGTCCAAATTATTTTCAATCTTTTCTAGTTGCACCATAATTTTTCCCCAGGTATCAGTTAATGAAGCATCTTTTATTAAAAGGAATGAATTACGGTAAGTGGACAGGACCCAGCACCGGGCACTAGGAGGATTCTGGACGGCGACTGGAAAATAAAGAAAAGGAAGTGAGCACCGACAACAAGCCAGGAGGTGATTGAGTGGAGCAGAGGCTGACTTACGAATAGTAAGATGACTGGACTCCAATGGAGGGATAATGCCAGCAGCAGTAGTGTCTGGCTGGGCGTGAGCGGTAGCAGGTATGCGGCTCTGGTGTAAAGAGCTAAGGGTTTCCTTTCTCACCTCCGGAATATTGACAAAATTAGACATATTCTGTCCAGGAGTGACACTGTGACTAGTCCATGCAATTGTTACTTCAAGGCTGGACTATTGTAATTCTTTACTATCAGGAAGTCCACAAAATGCAGTTCAAAGTCTTCAGCTGATTCAAAATGCTGCAGCAAGAGTTCTGATGAAAATCAACAAGAGGGATCATATTTCTCCAATTTTAGCTTCCCTTCATTGGCTTCCTGTTAAATCAATAATAGAATTTAAAATTCTTCTTCTAACGTATAAAGCCCTTAATAATCAAGCTCCATCATATATCAGAGCTTTGATTACCCCGTATGTTCCTAACAGAGCACTTCGCTCTCAGACTGCAGGTCTGCTGGTGGTTCCTAGAGTCTCTAAAAGTAGAATGGGAGGCAGATCCTTTAGCTATCAGGCTCCTCTCCTGGGGAGCCAACTCCCAGTTTTAGTCCGTGAGGCAGACACCCTGTCTACTTTTAGGACTAGGCTTAACACTTTCCTTTTTGGCAAAGTTTATAGTTAGAGTGGCTCATGTTACCCTGAGCTACCTCTATAGTTGTGCTGTGATAGGCCTAGGCTGCTGGAGGACATCAGGGCCTATTTTTACTGATTTCTCCAACTATTATCCAATTTGCATTGTTTGTTGTTATTTCAGCTTTTACCTTTTTGTTCTCTGTTATTTTTATTTCTTCATAGTAGGTACACCTGGTCTGGCGTTCTGTTAGCTGTGACATCATCCAGGGAGGCAGATCATTTGCTATTACCATATAACATAGAAAGGATTCCTGGATCAATGTGTGCTTCTGTGCTTTTTTGTCTCTCTTATTGTGTCTCTGCTCTGTCTTCTCTAACCCCCGGTCAGTCGAGGCAGATAACCGTTCACACTGAGCCCGGTTCTGGTCCTGCTGGAGGTTTTCCTTCCTGTTAAAGGGGAGTTTTCCTCTCCACTGTCGCTTCATGCAGGGTTGCTGCAAAGCCATTAACAATGCAGACGACTGTCCACTGTGGCTCTACGCTCTACTTTCAGGAGGAGTGAATGCTGCTTGTCAAGACTTGATGCAATCTACTAGGTTTCCTTAGATAGGAATCTTTTTGACCAATTTGTATAATTTGATTGAATTTGACTTGTAAAGTGTCTTAGGGTGACATGTACCATGAATTGGCGCTATATAAATAAAATTGAATTGAATTGAATTGAATTGAGCTCAGTATAGCGGACAGGTGACGACTCGACAGGAGGAGACTGCAGCAAATCAACAGGAAGGCGCGAACACTTGTTACGAGCAACAAGATGGTCAGTTACCACTTGGGAGAGCTAATGCTCTGACGCCTTCCCTCTGGCTTCTGCCTCCTTAAATATGTTGTATGATAAGAGAAGATCAGGAGCATCTGTGCCACCTTCCACCCTTCTGGAGAGAAGGTAATCCTGCACCGCACCACTGCCCAGCACAGAACAACAACAGCATACCTGACAAAATGAGTAATTTGAACCACAGATCAAAAGCATTGTCTGATTTTCATTGGTTAATTTTCAGCACATTTTTATGTATTATTGCTTTTGTCAGTTTCAAGTTATTTCAGTGACCATTGTGGGTTTTTCTTTCATTAACAGAGAGGTTACAACAATTTTGTCCACATCTGTAGTACATTTTAGTACATATAGTAGACTTTTTTATTACACTTTCAGAGTTTCAGGCTGTCAATATGAAAGGAAATAGTCCAATAGAAAAAGCACAAACGCATGACCACTTCTCCAGCTATTATTGACATAAAACTGTACTATGGCAAAGACATGAGAGGCCATTGGCCTTTTGGCCCCTTTCTTTCTGTGCCCTTTACTCAGTGATGGGTCGGATCACACTGGTCCTCTGATTAGAGTGGTATAAGAGCAGATCACCTTTTTTTAACTCATACATGGCAGAACTTTGAGAAAGGCCAATAAAAACATATATAACGTGATCACAGAACCACAGCACTCTTCCCTTTCTAGGAAGCTCTTTTCTATGTAGTCGGAGAGGGAGGAATTCCACTTAAATCCAATATTTAGTCACACACATCCTTCTACAACTCTGAGCTATCATACAAACAGAAATCAGTATATGACTACTCAAAAGAATATACAAAGTTGCTGCACTATACAACAAATTTGTATACAGTTCTTACTTCCCTCATATAGAGTTCAGCGATGGACAAAAACAGACTACCATCCAGTTTGGTAAGTAATACTGTACCCAGAGCCATAATGGAGTGTTATTGGAATACTATGCTTATATCCAAGAATGATCATTTTTCGAAGCAAAAACGGAACTACTAAAGAACGGTGAAACAGGTGGGTCATCCTATATGTGTAGCATCAAGTAAAGTACTGATAGAACAAATGGACAGATTCTTCCTTACCAAAAAACACCTGTAGTGACTTGTTGCAAGTAAAAAGTAACATTAACAAAGTTTGGATTTTAGTTTAAAGATTCTGTGACTGTGGCAGTATTTGAACTTGAAGCTGGTGGAAAGAAATGATGGGAAGGCATCAATATTCAAAACTTTGCTAGAATTCATTGCACTAAGTCATTTTAAAAACCAAAGAGGCCTAAGGCATTTTCATTTATCTGAGTATTTAGTTTGTGTTTTTTACACAAAAAAGTGTGATCAAATGTCATGCAAGACATTATTGTGTATTTACCTTTGGATCAGATTTCACAAACATTGTGCTAAAAAATCAATTTACAGACTTAAGGAATAGGTCAGGGTTTTTGAAGTGAGTTTGTCGGCTAGTCCAACAGGAGCCAAGAACCAAGCGGACTTCTAGCACCTGATAACAACTGCACTCTGAAAAATGTTATCACAGTTTATGCTAATACAATTTATTAAACTGTTGTCACATTAGCATTGTGTGTTTTTTAGACAGAAGCAGATGACTATTTACACAGTATTTACTCAGGCAGGAAGCGGAGCTCCACTGACAATCTTCCTTTTTGAAGCATTTCTGGACATTTCTGGTAAGAGCGACGGTGATAGGAAGAACAGGGAGTGTGAAAAGTTAGTTAAGCTGCTGATAGTTTTGCTCTTGTAGCGTTTTAATTTCATGTCAGTTTGTTACTCTGACTGGGAACACTTTACAGTTTGCATTTTTAATATGTGTTTCACACAGGATTATTAGCTCTGGTGCAGAATCTCCTACCTCCATTTACTGTGTAAATAATCATCAGCTTCTTTGTAAACACCCACCCAATGCAGACGTAACAATGGTTTAAAGGTTCATAAAACACTAGTCACATAAACTATGTTGTTTAGAAAATTTGTGTTTTTTAAGATGGCTGAAGTCCACTTTGGTCTTGGGCTGTTTAAGACTTTCACCCTGTGGGACCAAAATAATCTGTATTTGTACTAAATGAAGATACCAAAAAGAGTTACCTACTGCAGGTATGATGTAAAAATAACCTTTAAAACAGAACCTTATGTCCAAAACCATCCTGTTAAGGTCATTGAAAATAAAACGCAAACAATGGAAGGGACTCAAAAATAATCTGAATCAATTTAAATAGGAGGTTTCAAAACATCTGGGATAGTGAACCAGGACAGAAATGCTAGGCCAGCCTGTTGTCTAAGATGGAGAACCTGCGTTACTAGACAAACAAGAAAGGAGCCAAAACTGCTGGAGATTCCAGAAGAATGACAAAGAAAATCCCTTTCAGTATAACGGCCAGGGGTGAAAGGTCCATAATAATGGAAACTAACCAAAACTTAGTTAAAACAAAGAAGTTTTACATTTGAAGAGGTCCATACCAATTCACTCCTTTGCCAATTCACACTCCCATTTTCTCCTTTCACCTTTCCATTTTGCCCCTTTCTACTTTCAATCCATGTACTTAAACAATTGTATAACAGTTTTTTTTATTGTAGTTCAATGCATTAATACATTCTGAACCAATGTATACTTTAATGTATACTTTAATTCAGTTGTACATTATCATCTGAAAAGCTTCTATTGTGTCCTATATTTTGGTCCTGATTCCAGGTTTGGCCAGCTCACAGACTGGACCAAAATGACTCTAGGTAACCTCTTGCTGGTAGATATTATTTATTGGAGCCAAACAACCACATTTTCTAACAATAGACTGAGAATAAAAGACATGAGATCATTTTCAAACATCAAAACAATTCAAAAACATCACACCGTTTTGTACCCAAAAACAGTCTAGCGAGAAATTTCCAAAATCTATGACATGCCGAAGGGGCTACATGACCCGCGCCCATAACACATATTTCATATATCATCTGGAGGATGAGGGCTTTCTGTTAGACTTGGAGAACAGAAGAAGTGGAAAACATAAAATTGGCAGAAAAGGCACAGAACACAAACCAACCTCTATGTAAAACTCTGAGCCGAAAATACTCGGGAAATTAAACAGCTATCAAATGTAAACGGCGCTTATTGATGGACCATGCAAAACATGAGCATTTTCGTACTCTTTACATTCTCTGTGGGAAGCTGAGCCAACTGTCTGTTACTTGAAAATGTTATCTCTTTGACGTTAACGTCTGAGACGTGTTTTGACATGTCGGACTCTCCCATAAATAATTCAAAGCCACTATCTGTGAGAAATCTGTGTAAACTGGAGCAAGAGCCACGAGTGCAAGTATGTACAAGGCAGTCATAACCCAGCCTCTGTATGGAACGATAAACACTGGTTACAGGGTTAGTAACACTTCAGTGGCCCCTTCTCTTGATTGCCACGATTGATGTTCAGTGCTAGCCAAGAGAGATGGACATCTTAGCAGAAAACTCCATCAGTCCCACCAACTTGCATAGTACAGGGGGCAACAATAAACTTTGGACCGACTTCTATCATGATCTCAAAGACTTAGCATTAAGTCTTAAAATGCTAACTAGCATTGGCGTAGTTAGCATTTTAGGTCTCAGTTTCATGTTATTCTTAATTTTCTACTCATTTGGTATTTTTATTATCTTTTGTTTTAGTGAAAGTTGTTAACCATTTTCACAACGTTCCCCCATGCTTTGTTAGTTTCCCTGATCCCACCATTCCCCGGTGTATTCACTGCCTGTCAATTAGTCATGGTCCCTCAGCTCCCCCGGTCATGCTTCCTTTGCAGTTGTAACACATTTAATCAACAAAGTCACATGATCCCTGCTCTAGTAATCATTTTTCTGGTAGTTATGTCTAACATTGTCGTCCACCACTCGTCTGATTTGGTGGTTGCTGTCCAAGCCCGTATCCAAATTACAATGACCAATCTGGTCTGCGTAGAGCAGGGGTGTCAAACTAATTTTGGTTGAGGGGCCGCATACAGCTTAATCTGATCTCAAGAGGGCCACACGAGTTAACTCATTGCAAGATTAAATAGAACTAATAAATGTGGACTTGTTGTTGATTTTTATATTAAATTAATTTCACTTTTAGACAATATATTATGAATAAAATCAGCGTTTTTAAGAAAAGTATGTGCAATTTCAACAATACTTTTACTCACTTAAACATTTACTTGTGCATTATGCATAAGAACTGATCACAGTGATTATACAATGTTGAAAAACAATTATTCACATTTTTTGGAACTTAAAAACACTGTCCTGCATGACAAAATACTTCAAACAGGTAAAAATTAAGAAATTATTTAAATTTTTCCACACCTGAAGCTTAATCTGCTAATTAAAACACAGCGCCCCTCGTGGACAATATAGGAACTGCATATTTTCAATTAAAGAAGTACATGTTTTTTTCAATAATTGTTTTATCATTCTCTTCCTTTTATCTCCTCTTTCTTTCACCTTTTGTTTTTTTTTTGTCTTGTTCTTCCTTTCCTCTCCTACTTTCCCACTGTAGTGTCCATATCATTTGAGATATTCCCCGCATGAATCATAATAAAACTATTCACATTCATAAATCAAGCGGAGCACTATGGCAAAAGTAGTACTGCTCTACTTGTAAAAGTCAAATCTGACGAGCTTTTTTTTTGGCATTAAGACAACAATTCTTATTGCCACATTGCCATACAGGACACTGTTAAAAAAAAAAAAAAAAAAAAAAAAATTAATAATGATAATGCATTTAGCCACAGGGCCGGACTAAATTGTTCGGCGGGCCGTATGTTTGACACCCCTGGCGTAGAGGATCATCGGGGCTGACCCTCCCACCATCCAGGACTTGTCCAGGTCAGGAAAAGGGCAGCTAACATTTCTGCACACCCCACACATCCTGCACATAAACTGTTTAGTCTCTTACCTGTCGGCAATATAGAGTACTATTTACAAAAATCAGACGCCACAGAGAAAGGCTGTCTCTCTAATGAACACTTAATAGTCAGATTGCCCAGATCGATACCGTGCATATCTGCTCTAATCCAACTATGTCTTTCCCTCTTGTAGAAAAATGTATATATACATATTTACAAAAAATTAAAATTTCCTTTTTTGTATATTTGTGCTTAAAACATCTTCATTGAGAGCAAAGTGGAAACAAACTCAAATTCCTTGTATGTTGGCGCAAACTTAGTGATTAAAGCTGATTGTGATTCTCATCTGTTCTACGCTTAGTTCATGTCAAAGTTCTATCTCACAGCATTTCTGCCAGCTTCCCGCCTGTTTTTGGCCCGTCACAACTACAGAGTATGACATAGCCCCGTAGTGTAGTGAAACATACTTTACAGCAACACATTGCAGCTGTTTATTTCATTCTAGCAATTAAGCCTGATGAAATTATTAAACCTTCTGCAAAGCTAAAGCTACAGCAACTTCAATGACGCAGAAAGGTGTTGTTTTACATTATAATCAGAACTTCAGCATCAACGCACAAGACTCTGCCTTAACTTTTTTTTTTTTTTTTGGTCAGTGTTCATCGTAAGCAGAATGTTAACAAAGATCCAATGGAAGGGATCATCCCCTGCTGTGGTCACTGCATGGAAAATAATGTGATGGGTATTTTATTGATTTTGGTGTGTAATTCAGACACCCCCCAGCAACAGACATTCCCCTGCTTCCAGTTTAGCCCCAGTTGCGCTCACACTACAGAGTGATTGCTTTTGTGGCGAACATGCACATCAAATGGCTGTGTGTTCAGTCTCTTGTTTCTTCTGCTGTAAATAACTTTGTGCAAAAGTTGCCTTTTAACTGCTTCCCTCTGCCCAGTGGTTACTTAATGATTGCGCTGTAAAAACTTTTGGGATGATAGTAATGTAAACATTATGCACAGTCAGGGGCGTAGCTATGGGTGAGCGTGGATGGGCCTAGGCCCACCCACTTTGTATCAGGGTCCACCCAATGAAGGGGCTTTACTTTGAAAAAAATAACAAACGAGGTACAATAAAATGGAATTAATGCTTGTGTCGCTGAGTGAATTTTGTTTTCAATAATAACTTGTTTGAATGAATATTCTCAAAAAGGTTTTCTGGTATTTGCAAATACTTGATATTATTTGTGTGTTCCGGCAGGGTTATTTTCATTTTAAACTGTTTTTGTCGTTGGTTCTGAAGTGTTGCAGCTGGTGGGACCTTAACTAGTGTGGCACACAGCCCGTTTGTGTGACGTAGCGGCAGCCATAGACATCATATACGTAGACACGTCATTGGGCGGGTTCTGCCTATGCTGTGATGCGTCAGAGCGTCCGCCATGTTAAATGTGGCAAATCTGCACTTACTCAGTCACTTAAACAGTATGAGGGGGACTTTAATCTCATAATATACTATGTATACGTAATATTTTTATTTTTGTAATATTACAAGTTTATGTTCGTATCCCTTTAGCTTCATTCTCCTGAATTTATTCTCATAAAGAATAAAAATAATTAAAATAATCTAACCTGGCCCTATTACTCCAGGAGTGAAATAATTCTGCAAACTGTGACTATTCTGGAAATGTTCCCTCTTAATTCTCATAATATGACATTTTTCTGATAACATTACCACTTTTATGTTTTTGTTTTGTTTTTTGTTTTTTTACATTATTGTCCTAGATCTTTTTTTCTCATATTAGTAATTTTACCTCTTTAATACTCTCCCAAAAAGTCTGTTCCTAAAGTTTCATACTTTATGAAATAATGAAGACCACAATGTTTAGATTTAACAAATTGATCCTTATATTCATAACACATATACACATGCACAAACAAATATACACACACACACACACACACATATATATATATATATATATATATATATATATATATATATATATATATATATATATATATATATATATATAATCAAGCAGCTATTTATTTGGCTTATTTATAAATTATAATACTTAAAAATCTATATATGCACATCTATGTCTAAATACAATAGTCTGTATTGTATGCAAGCTAAAAACCTTGAAAAAGAATGGTCTTGCACAGCTTTTTCCTAGTTCCTAGTGTTGCAACTCTAGAGTGTCCAGTTTTGCAACGTGGTGCAGCTTTAGTTTATAGAAGGCAGATACAAGTAGTGAAATCAGCCCGAATACATTTCCATGCAGCACAGGAATGAGGCATCTTCTCTGATCCACGTTCGCTACGACAGAACTCAACTTTTTTTTCTCCCACATACAATATGGCGGCGACGTTGACGTGCGAACCTGCGCCCTATGACGCGTCTACGTATATGATGTCTATGGCGGCACCAGCCCGCTAAAAGATGCCTGACCATTGTGCTGGTAAGACGTATGCTAGTGCTAGCTCCCTCTCTTATGCTAACAATTCTAAAAGTTTTTCTACTGTTTTAAATGAATAAAAAATGTAATGTTTAACCAGTACTAAGGAGTTTAAGCCTTACCATGGATTCACTTTAAGCATTATCTACAGGGAGGAGCTGTAAGAGAGCGTGTCACTGCCTGCAAATGAAGTGTCCTACGCTGCTGTGTTCTAAGAATAAAACTCAGCAGATCCTGGTCTTGGTGTGATGATCATTACTGACCCGGCCCGTATTCATCCATTAAGCAGCTGCTTCATTTGTCCCAAACACGATAATAGCAAGCTTCATGTTCTAGTTCTCAGTAAACCAGCGGCGCAGAGAAAGTAATTTGCCGGGACTGTAATAAGCTAAATGCAAGGAGATGCTGGAAACATCACATCTGTTGAGAAACCGTCAGCATGTAAAGGTGGTGGATATGGTCATGATGTGTGCCAAACGGGCAAAGAGAAACAGGGGTAGACGTGCTGTGGGGCTGCTGCGTCACAGCCCCACAGAAAGGTAATTTAGTCACACGTTAATGTTGGTGCTTACTTTTAAGGGGCGTTTTTAGGTTCTTGTAACTTCACCACAGACCCTCCTCTTCCTCCCACTTTAAAGAAAAACGCTTTACAGCCGGTATTTATGCATTTGCCCCAAGATGTTTATCCCTGAAAAGAAGAATTGTTTATGTCCCCCTCACCACCTCAACCTGGTATCATTGAACATAAATTATAGTGGGTCCGGACAATCAGTTCCCAAATAGCCTATTGTTTTTCTGTAGCCATCTAGGCTGTGTAGAAAAGTAACGCAATGAAGCACAGAGCCTAAAGGGCTGCGGCTACACTTTGGGGTTATGATACATAAATAAAAGTGTTATTTCCTATAGTGGTGCATTTCCTGTAGGCTTGACACTATTGCTAGTGGGTTAAAGGCGAAGCAGGAGTCACTATCTCACTGGGACCGCTTGGAGCACAAACATCTGCTCGGAGAACAACTTCCAACTCAGCCTTGAGCATGCGTAATTTAGAGGCGCCCTGCACAAATACAGGGGAAGTCATGTCTGGTCAGGTTGGAGGTTGAGATGACAAACCTGTCGCTGTGAAAGGTGACGAAAAAGGTTATGAAATGCAGCAATCTTCAGGTGCGGGTCAGAGGAAAACTCAGCAGCTGGATCATGCGTAATGACACAGCGTAACAACCCCCGCATGCGGCCAACAGTCTTTTCCCCTTTTTTTAACTGTTAACTGTAATATTGTGTTTCATACAAGAAAAGAAAACAGCAGAAGTTTTCCAACCATTTTTTTATTAGGCCCGGCCAAAAACCAGTTGAACAAAAGTGTTCACTCTGCATGGTTGTTTTACCATGTTGTCACGTTGCAACCCCAAACGGGCCAAAATTGGAAGACAACCATTTGTCATTATTTTTAATTATATTGTAAAATCTTCTGACATTTGATACTTTCATTGGTTTGTGATTGTTTAACTTGTACGTGTGGAGGAATGTTGTAACTGACATGTAACCCTGCTGCCTGTCTTGGCCAGGACGCTAAGAGAAAAAGAAGAGATTTTTTAACCCCAATGAGACTTTTTCCTGGTTAAATAAATGTTAAAATAAAAAAACTCTAATGTGTATCACAGGTATTTTATGTGATAAATCAGCACAAATTAGTCCATATTTGTCAAATAGAAGGTAAATGATACATGGTCTCTCCAACATTTTATTTACAAATAAAAATCTGAAAGGTTTGGTACGCATCTATATCCAGTCTGCAGATTTTACTGCGGTCTTTTTGGGTATACCTCTTGTTATTTTGCTTGAAATATATGGATTTTCTGTATCTATCTATATATCCATCTATGTATGTATGTATGTATGTATGTATGTATGTATGTATGTATGTATGTATCTATCTATCTATCTATCTATCTGTGTCCATCCATCTCTCTCTCTCTCTCTCTCTCTCTCTATACATACATATATATATTTATATTTAAATATATATATATATATATATATATATATATATATATATATATATATATATATATATATATATATATATATAGGTTTTGCTATAGCCAAACCTTTGGTCACTCGTGCAAATGCCAAACGTCGGTTTCAATGGTGCAAGGAGAGCAAAGCTTGGGCTGTGGACAATGTGAAACATGTATTGTTCTCTGATGAATCCACCTTTACTGTTTTCCCCACATCCGGGAGAGTTAGGGTGTGGAGAAGCCCCAAAGAAGCGTACCACCCAGACTGTTGCATGCCCAGAGTGAAGCATGGGGGTGGATCAGTGATGGTTTAGGCTGCCATATCATGGTAATTCCTTGGCCCCATACTTGTGCTAGATGGGCGCGTCACTGCCAAGGACTACCGAACCATTCTGGAGGACCATGTGCATCCAATGGTTCAAACATTGTATCCTGAAGGAGGTGCCGTGTATCAGGATGACAATTCACCAATACACACAGCAAGACTGGTGAAAGATTGGTTTGATGAACATGAAAGTGAAGTTGAACATCTCCCATGGCCTGGGAGATGTTCAACAGATCACCATAGGATTATCAATAATATTTAGATCACCAGATCTAAATATTATTGAGCCACTTTGGGGTGTTTTGGAGGAGCCTCAGTAGGACTTGTATATGTCATTCCCAAGACGAATTGACGCTGTATTGGCCGCAAAAGGAGACCCTACACCACACGTGTCAAACTCAAGGCCCGCGGGCCGAATCCGGCCCCTCAAGGCAATTTATCCGGCCCTCAAGAGCGAAAAAGGCATATCATGTCATAAACTAAAGGTATATATCCTTTTAAAGTGTATAAAGTGGCTAAAACTGAGCCTCCTGTAGCGAATGTTGATTTTTTTTAACTGTGTAGTAGCATCCTGCCACTAGATGTCAGTTTTCCCACAACACATTAAAATAACCCAGAAATGTCCAACAAGAGAAGAAGTGATGCAGAATGATGAGTTTAAAGTTTAACTCAACCCCAATATCAACTTTCTTTGCACATAAACTGTATAAACTGGGCATAAGGTGCCATTTTTTTTTACTGTGCATTTTTTATACTTCTATGTGAACTGAAATTAAATAATGAAATCAAACGTATCATTTATACATGAGCAACCGGCCCTTTTAATGACTTCATGATGCCAAAGTGGCCCCATATAGAAATGAGTTTGACACGCCTGCCCTACACCATACTAATAAATTATTGTGGTCTAAAACCAGGTGTTTCAGTTTATATATATATATATATATATATATATATATATATATGGACTTGGACCGGGCCATTCTGACACATAAACATGCTTTGATCTGGGTGTACATTTAAGCTCATCGTCATGCTGGAAGCTTTGTGTAACACTCCAAGTCCCTTACAGCCTCTAACAGTATTGCTAATCTTGACAACAACTCTGACCAGCTTCTCTGTCCCTGCTGAAGAAAAGCATCCCCACAGCATGATGCTAACACCTCCATATTTCACCGCAGCAGTGTTACATTCCTTATTCGTAGGTATCCCTATTCTAATCCAACTTTATTTATAAAGAACTTTAAACACAGAGAGACCAATGTACTGTACAAAAAACACAAATATAAACAGCCTAAAATGTAGTAATGATATAGGAAAATAAACATAGAAAAAACTGGCATAAAATCATCAAACAACAACATCCTCTTGAGTGTTGAAAGCCAAGGTAAAAAGATGAGTATTTAAAAGAGATTTTAATGGTCAAAGAGGACATCTGCCTGATAGACAGAGGTAAATGTTTCCAGAATTTGGGACCGGTTAACGAGAAACTATCTAAGTACTTACAGGTGGGCTATATTTAATCATTAGTTGACTTCTAAAGACTTATGTTGCTCCATATTCTATTTAGAGTAATCAGTAGCATTTAAGACAAATGCACGCAAAATTTTGATTTTCTTAACAGACTTCTGTGAAAACCATGTATAATTTTCCTTTTACGCTACAATTTAGCACTACTTTGTTTTGGTCTATGATATCGATGTAAAATACAGTATATTGAAAGGACAAAATTGAGCAATGATGACACAAATAGTATGGTGCTAATGCTTTCCGAATTAGAGTTACCTAAAACAATCTAAAGAGAAATGGCACGTAAAGTACAAAGGGCCAACTATGGAGGATATTTTGCATAGTTAGGCAACCAAACGGCAGTATGCAAATGGTGTCACGGTGTATATAAAAGGTTCAGGGATAATATCTCCATTATGTTAGCAACTTAAACACAGAGAGCCAGATCTGTACACAGAAGTCACAGTGTGTGTGCTTTAGTTGTTTCAACCCATTCCACTTTTTAATTTCTGTGCAGATCCTGGATTGCTACTCTTTTCCTTGTGGATGGCTTCAGCTGCTCCTGGTGTGGCAGTGCTTCCTGACTAGAGCTGAAAAGCCCATACTAAGAGCCAAGTGCAGATCTAATCACTACTGCTCTGGTTACATGTTAAGTATGTGTTTTGCACATACTTAATAGTAGTTTGTAGCATTTCCATCTTAAAAGAGGCAGCTAAGTTTAGAAGAGAAACTTTTGATTTACCATTTCTGTACCATGTCCACAATCTGAGAATTATATAATATAATTATTGTGTGGGGGAGGCATGACTAGTTGGTCTGGGGAATCCGGGTTCATTGGGTGGGCTTTGATTGGCTAGCTCGTTTGAATTGTGTTGGCCCTGTCTCTGGATGGCTGGGTTTGGGGTTCATGGGGGCAGGGGTATGGGCTATGGCCTTGGTCTCAGATTGTGGCTCAGGCATTCTGCTCCCCTCGATCCTGGTGATGGGGATCACCTCCCGGGTCTGAATGCTGGAAGCCCCAAAGAGGTATTGGTACCTAGCCTGGCCAACCAGACTAACCTTTGCCTCTTTTCAATACAGCTGAAGTTAGGGTTAGTCAGTTGGCTGTATAGCAAAGCGAAAGCGAAAACTGAGGCTGGCCAGGCTAATCGGGACTATAGGATATGTGTGGTGAGAGCAAGTGTGTGTATAGCATCTATTATTATGTGTGGTTTTGAGAGTTTACATGTGTGGGCTTTAGGGTGGGATTGTGTGAATGTGACTGTGTTGCTTGTTTCTTTGTTGGGTTGGGTTTCGGGCTGCTCCCGCTCAAGTCTCCAATAAGTGTGGAGTCCATCTCCTCCGTCAGGCTACCTGCACCCCGACCCGCTGATGCGTTGGTGGTCCTCGGTGTCCAGGGATGGGTGTGAGGGTGTGAGGCTGCTGGCTCTGTCAGGGCCCTGCTGGGTGGCGGTGTGCAACTTGGGCCTCGGGTCTTTGGGCTCGTGGCTGGATCTGCTCTGGCGTATCTGGCTGCCAGCGGAGCCTCTGGGCTCCTTTGTTGCAGCCCCCCGGGGGCTTCTGCATTGTAGCTACAAGGGGGTTTCATGGAGAGGCTGGCTTACAGATGATGTGGCTGTGGGAGTCCAGGAGGACACACAGTGACCTGAGGCTGACAGGCTGACGGTACAGTGTGGGTTCTGCTCCGGTGATGGTTCACATTGAAGGGTGGACAGGGAGAGGTGGTCTGACAGTGGATGCCGAGGACACCAGCTGTAACAAATGAGCAGTTGTGGACTGGGACGCCAGAAGGCACTTGGGATTTGGAACTGGATGGACTAGGCTGGTCTTGTGTGGAGGATATGAGAACAATTCAGGTCAAGTTCCATACAGGAGGGTTCCTTGGCAGAGAGAATACACTGGTGTTAGTCAGGGGAACAAGAGCTTCAGGAAATAACAAGAAGCTTTGGTTTGGTCAGGTACCGCTCAGAAAACCTAATACTCTGACGCCTTTGTACGGTGTCCAGCCTCCTTAATTGCTCCTTGTACTTACTGATGATGGAAAACACCTGTGGCAGCTGTCTACCTGTTGCACCCAGCTGGAGAAAGGTAAGAAGTGTGATACAACAAAAAGTGAAATACCTCAGACTATTGAGAGATTTTTCTAACAAACACCCACAGGTGTTTGGATCCAGGTGATTACAGATATGCTTCTATACAGATAAACCTTAAAGTTAGCTTTGGCTGTCACTAAATACTTCTTGTATTAAATAGTACTATGTATTGCTCAGTGAGTTACTCACCCCACACACCTCCGCTCCACCACCTCCTCATACTGCCTTCACCAGCGCAGGACCACACTCTCCTGTATGGGAGACAGGCCTTCCAGGCTGTTGCCCCTCGGCTCCAGAATGCCCTCCCAGAGACCCTGAGAGACCCACAAAGTGTGGAGGATTTTAAAAAGGGCCTTAAGACATTCTTGTTTTAAGAAGCCTTTTAGAAACTTAATTATGATTTTATTTGTGTTATTCAGTTAATGGTGATTATAAAATGCTGTTTTTAATTTTTGTATTATGCTGGGTGCTCTGTAGCACTCTGAGATTTCTTAGAAAAGTAAAGTACATTATAAATCAAATATATTATTATTATTATTGTTGTTGTTGTTATTAATATTATTTTCTGTGATGTTATTAAAGGTATTGGTTGTTTGTACCTGTGATACTTTTTGTTTGTTGTTCTTTCTATCGCTCTTTCTGCAGGTGTAGAAGCAATTGTTGTACTCTCACCTTTCTCTCTTCCTTTCTTTCTCTTTTATTTTTTAATTTTTGTGTCAACTGAATTTTAAATAATCCCAAAATAATATCCACTAAAGTTTTTCCATACATATCAAGAGGAGCACTGTAGTGAAAGCAGTAATGCTCTACTTGTGAGAATAAATCTGTTGGGCTCTGTTGAGCATTAAGAAAGCAATTCTTAGCAATACACTGCTAGACAGGACACATTAAAGAAATGGGGAAAAAAGGATATAATATTATTAGCACTAGCATTCCAAATTTCTCATATATGATATTGTAAGAATGAAGGTAACAGAAAGTACTGAATGTATAAAGTTGCTGTAAACAAACCCATTTAAACATATTCAGTCATTGTGTTTTCCTCAAAACAAACTTGTCGCAAAAATCAATAGGTTTTCTAAATAGAGAACTTTCTGCATCTCTACAGCTAAATCTCTAAACGTATATGTCCCCATAAGTTATGGAAATCTGGACTACTTACTTATATATCATGAAAACAAAGTTCTGCAGAATGAAAATATGTGCAGAAACTTCCAGGGGTTTTGCCTGCTACAAGATCAGGTCCACAGGCTAATGTTGACAGGTTGCATATTGTGCTGCCTGCCCACTGTGATGCAATAGTTATGGAAATATCTGCTTAAAGATAAAGAAATAAACAGGAACCCACCCCCAGGTTTTGGATTAACGACTTGGAAAGTTGGAGGAGCCCATTAATACTGGTAGCAGCCATGAGGCCCATGTTTTGTTTTGCTTTCTTACATTTCCTGTCTTGGCAGCCTGAGAAAACAGCGTGGAAGGTCTTGCTGTGGAAATAAACAGAGAAGAATGCAATAGCTGCTTTGTTGCATGATTGACTTTAGGAGTTAAATGCTCAATAGACTCCATAGACAGTACATCTCACACAGCAGTGTAACCATTGCTCAAACTGACCAGGCAGGCAAGGACAGCATTAATCAGATAAGCTACCAGAGGGGCCATGGTGATTCAGCTCAGGTCAGAGAATTTACTGACAGGTCAACTGTTGATTGTTCACCCCACCAATATGGCTTTTATGGAAGAGCAGCAAGAAGTTGCTGTTGAAACAAAGCCATAAGAAATCCAGTTTATAGTTTGCCACATGCGATGTAGGCACAGCAAACGTGTTGAAAAAGCTGCCAAAAATTGAGCATTGTGGTATACAGGCAAATGCACACTATTCTAACTAGTACACTAACTAGTGTGGTGGCCAGTGTTGCTAGTTCAAGCTAATTGTTACTTCACCCAAAAAGTAACTGAGTTACTGCAAAGCTTATTAGTATAGCACATTTCAGTACCAAGATTCAAAGGGCTGTACATGAACAGAACATAAGAAAAGAAAACATTACTGTTTTTACATTGCAGTAGAAGCAAGAGAAGTTTTACCTACAAACTTAATTTCATGGGGGTTTTTTTCAGTTAATTACAACAGTTTAAATTGAACATTAATATTCAAAGGTAACTCTAAACAAATAGGGTTTTAACCTTGATTTAAAGGAACTCGGGGTTTCAGCATTTTATAGTCTTCTAGTAGTTTGTACCAGATAAGTGGAGCATAGGAACTAAATGCTGCTTCTCTGTGTTTGGTTCTGGTTCTCGGTATGTAGAGTAGGCTGGAGCCAGAAGACCTTAGTGGTCTGGAGGGTTGATACACTGATAACAAGTCTGTGATGTATTTAGGTGCTAAGCCATTCAGGGATTTATAGACTAACAGAAGTATTTTAAAGTCTATTCTCTGAGATATAGGGAGCCAGTGTAAGGACTTTAGAACTGGTGTTATGTGCTCTACTTTCTTAGTATTAGTGAGGACGCGGGCAGCAGCGTTCTGGATCAGCTGCATGCATGGATTCATTTTTCCAGAGCCTGCTGAAACATTAGTCATTTAATCCTGAAAATGTTCTTCAGGTGATAGAAAGTCGACTTTGTTGTTGTCTTTAGATGCCTTTGAGGTGACAACATTTCTCTCAGAGGAAATCTCTGCTGTGAGGCTACAGCAGAGAGGTATCCTTGACCTGGTAGATACAAACAGCATTAATAATTCAAAGCAGAAAACAAATTATTACCAGATAATATTCAAAAACTTTTTGCTAGAAGGAAGAGGCATTATCATTTTTAAGGGAAAACGGTCGAGGTTGGTGGAAAGCTGGATGGAGCTAAACAACCCTTTCTAACCCTGGAAGAAAATCTGTTGGAGGCCACAAAAAGACACAAGATTCAGGTGGGGGTTCACTTTCTAGCTGGACAACCACCCTATACTTACAGCTTGAATTACAATGCACCAGTCTAAAACTAGAATATATACATGTGTTATTGCTCCGACATACTCTGCGCATGCTGTGAGCCGTGCGCACTGTCCACGGACGTTTTACCCTTCATAGTCGAGCACGCCCATTCCCTACATTTCTTGTGACAAATTTCTACATTTCCCACACTTTCTGCCAGTGGAACGAAGCGGGGGAGTAGATAGTACACACACACACACACACACACACACACACCCTAAATCATGTGCAGTTCTATGGGTACCGAATCAGGGGAAATAAATCCAAATGCTCCCCACGCTTTTCAGATTTGTATTTGTAAATAAAAAAAATAGAACCATGTTTCATTTTCCATGCTCGTAACATTTGTGCACCACCTTGTGTTTGTCGATAACATAAAATCTCAATACAGCAGATCAGGGTATGTGGTTGTGACAAAATGTGAAAAGGCTGAAGGGATTTTAATACTTTTCCAAGTTTCTGTCGATTCCACAACCTGTTCACTGAAAAAGACTGTGGAATATTTCTTCTCTGTTGGATCAACCCTGGGATATTATGGGAAGCCCGGTGTGTTGTTGATTACTCAGTGTATAATGTGATTGTGTGCTAAGGTGTGCTCGTCTACCTGTAAAACATAGACATAGAGGTCAGCACACATAGACAGGCTCCCTACATGATAAAGGTCAATCATGTGGTCCCAAAGGGGGGACTTGTTATTTAGTGAGCTACAAAAAAAAGTGAGGAAGGAAGGAGGGAAGAACAATCAGAAGAGAAATCCATTCTCATTGTTCTGAAGAAGCATGTTTATAATAACCTCTATATTAACCTCTTTTCCCATGCAAATACTTGAATATATATGTGTTGGTTTAAAAAAAAAAGTCAGTGGGTCTTTTTAAAGTTTGAAATAACATTTTTGACACAGTTCATACAACGGCAAGATAAAATAAAGGGTTTGTCTGTTTTACTCCAGCAGGTTCCTAAGGCAAGGCAAGGCAAATGTATTTGTGTAGCACATTTCAGTACAAAGACTATGCAAAGTGCTTTATATGATTAAAACATAGGAAAATGAAACAGAATAAAAGCAAGTTGGAATAAAATGTAGACACAAAATAAAACATGGGAAATAGACATTAAAAGCAAATATTAAAAACAGTTGGACTACAAAGTTGAACTAATAATGTTTCAGTCATGTCGTGCTTTTAGGCCCATGCTTTTTGTCATGAAATCAAACTTTCCACCCTGGGGAAAAGATTGGCCCTGGTAAGGATAGGGAGACATCTAAGATTGTTTGTAAGAAATACAATGAGTCAAAGTTACACATACATAGTTTCTGAATGTTGTAGACAATTACATAATGAGACATAAGGGTGTACTGACAATATTTCCAGGTTGAAATACAGTTGAAAGGAGTAAGTGTTGCATCCATAAGAAACCATATTTGGCTGCAAACAAACAACATTTAATTGTCGTTTTAATAATTCACAGAGGCAGGATATTTTACTCTGCAATGAATCTGAATTCAGTATCTTGTGGTGAAGATGTGAACCCCGGGTTTAATTTAACTTTCTAGAATATAATGCATTTTAAATCTCTTTTCTGAAACAGCTTTTCCAGGTGGGTCTTAGTTTCATTCTACACCATGACTCGTTTGAAAATGGTTTGCCTTTTTTTTTTTTTTTTGGGGGGGGGGAACAAAGGCATTTTTTGCTTCATCAGCTCCTATCCACTGAGCTGTTAAAGATTCTGCTAAGAACGCCGTCGGCCCTCAAGCCAGCTGCATAGACGCGCTATTGTTGACTAGCTCAAGTCCAACTCACAGACTGCATACCAGATTTTCTCCACAACCTGTCTCAGAATGCTGCACCTCCCGGTAATCTTGGCGAAGCCTTGATCTATGTAAACAAGGAGCTGCTCTGTTATCACTACCGAATCAATGGTCTTACAAAAGAGTGTATTACATTGTTTACTTTTCAATGGTGTGAATACAGAAATGTGTATAACGCAGTTTTCTTTTCTAAAACTGAATTGCCGATTATTTAAATGCCATCAGCGTAAACAGTTGCAATTCAAATTCAAATAAAAAATACTCTATTAACTCCAAAAGAAAATTAACTAAATCATTAATTCCCTGCAACAGTTTATTTTAACATGTCACATGTAGACCAGCCTAAAGCGTTGCATAATGGACTTTATAAAAATAAAAATCTGAAATGTGTGGTGTGCACCTCACTTTAATTTTTTTTTTTTTTCTTTTACACCATCTCCAACAAGAAGGTGAACTCCACACCAGTGTCAAGACTTTTGCAAATGTTAACAAGCTTGCAAAAGTTCCCATGAACCCTGACCAACTGCCTTCTACATTCCGGAAAAAAACATGATGCATAATGTTGCTATCTCCATGTTTCCCCTTGATCATGGTGTGTTCAGAGTATTGTGAAGTATTAGTTTTCTTTCACACATAGCATTTTGCAAGAATGCCAAAAAGATCAGAAGTATCTTCTTCCAAGCGTTTGCTGTGTCGCCTACATAGCAAACTACAGATGGCATTTGCGGTGACGTTTATCTTTCCCCTCTTCCATAAAGATCAGCTTAAGTTGTCCCAGCATGAGGAGCTGCTGACCCACATCTGGTGATGGATCTCCCTCCGCGGTACGAACTACAGCCATCCTCAGTCAGTAAATCCATCATTGCTCAATAGAAATATCGCCTAATTGTACTGTCTAAATATGTAACATAAAAACACACATAAATACGTTGGATGAGGAGCACCCTTAATGCAATGCGAATTAACAGATGAGTTCAGACTGTTGAACAAGAGGAAAATTTTGCTTTGCTCTATTTGTGTATCCACAAATTCAATAGATTGAATTAAATTCAATCTATTCTTCTGTCCACCGCGCTGTTCATAGATTTGCTTCGCTCTATTTGCCCAATTAAGGCCGATCATGAAACGTGTCATTTGTATTGCGTTATTTGCATTGCTTCTGAAAGCGCATCTATCTACATAGGGATAGCATGTAAATCACTCGCTCCATTCGCCCTGTTTGTATTCAACGTGAACGTACCTTAAAGCCCCCGTGTGTAAGATTTTAACACTGGCACACCATCCAATGGTGCGCTAAATAAATTAAAAGGGACCTCGCCGTTAAGCGTGTAATAACTAACTGGAAGTATTATAAATGTGGCAATGTTGACATGTCTTCCATGTTTTAGCAACACTGATAGCGAATAGCTACGGTCATCGTGTTAAATGTTGTTCGGCACTGTTGCCAAGTCCGCTTGTTTCTTTTCTAAATTCGCTTGTAAATTCATGGTTTTTTTGGGCTTGTTTCTGAACATGTAATTGTTTATTTGGGCTCTAAAAAGCAACTATAAACACAAGTAAAGAGACCAGGTCTGGCTGCACACTACAGACAGTGAACCGGCCGGCTGATATCCCTCAGCTTCCCTCCCACATGCACCCTGAGAGGGAGACAAACAAACAGGCTGTCTCTACTGGGAGGACAGAGAAGCTGCTGGACTACACTGTCCTGTTTCTAACATAACGCCAAAATAAACTTCACTGTTATATTGAATTAACTTACCTGTGTAGCAGAAAGCCTGCAACCTCCGCATCAGTTTTGAGTTCCCGCTCCCTCATGAATTATCTCCACCTGGTGATAACAGCTGCTCTGATATAGACTCTCGTTTTCTCCCGGTTATTACTTTTTGTTTCTTGGTTACTTTCTTTTCCCTCTCGCTGGGCAAAGAGTATGGATGGTCCTCCATTTCAACAGAAAATAGAATGATCCACAGTCATCTTTGCTTGTTTTCTACTCCTCCTCCACCAACAGTGCACCTTCATATAGGAGATGGATAGGGAAAACACAAAAAGGCTAACAGTTTGTCCCCTTCCGGCTTCTGAAATCAGAAATAGCGACGCAACATGGCGCCTCCCAGTGGGTGCACCGACACCTATGTATTTAGAAATTATTAATTCTACGTTTCATTTTTGATGTGAGGTTATTAGATTTTACCGGAATATGTATTTATAAAAGCAATAGTTGATTATTGCTAATTAAAAGCCAATTAGTTGCACACTGTTCTTTTAAGGCTCATCTGGGGTCTTCAAGGAATGTAGATAAATTTGCAAGATATTGTATAGAGGTATAGGGACGTGACCCTAATCTTTATGATGCGAGAAAGTTCCGTGTATGACACTTACCTTACAACAAGTCAGCAGGCCAGACACATTTTTAAAAAAAGCCTCGTTATCCCAGTAACATTTTTAATTTGTGATGTTCATTATAGAGTTAAACGAGGTTGTGGATGAGCTATGACGTAGTTGAGCCATTTCATACTTTATATGTTTTGTTTTAATTTGCAATGTAGACAAGCAGAACTCAATAGGCCTTTTTTCACTTTGGTTAGTCCTCTTGTCAAATGTAGTTTATTGCAAAAAGAAATAGTACCTAGGCAATAATGGTAAAATCCTCTTGCAAGAGCAATCATGAAGTAACTGTCTTGTTTAACAGGACAGTGTCATCATTTTGTGACTCATTCCCATGTGTTTCTGATTTACACTGCTTATTTCAAACAAACTTTAAAGGCTTGAATCAAATACTAAAATACTAAAATCACAGAAACATATTAAAAATTCTGATGAAAAAGATATACTTTGCCATATTTACATTTAGGTGTGCCGTGTGTATCGAAGATATAAGCAGCTTGATTTTAACATGTTCATTTAAGCATAAAATGTGGCTTATACAGCCATATTCAATAAATTGGAGTATTATCGAAACGCTTGTGTATTTTAGTATTTACTAACTGAAACACATTTTAAAGATTGATTACACAGACCAATGTTTTCAACCCTTTATTTCTTTTAATTAGGATAATTTTAATCAGCCCATCTTTTTTAACATGTAAGTAATGAAAATTTAAGGTATAATAGCCATTGACAATAGTCACGGTTTTAAGATTAAACTATTTTAACAGGCTTGTACCGTTGCTCAGTTTGTTAATACCTTCTCAAACGTGGAGAATCCGCTTTTTTCATTTTACCAAAGTTTAATAGCGACAGCCTTACTCACAAACATACCTGTGTGATTCCATTGAAACAAGTATCTTAAGCATTTGTAATATTTGTTACTTACTGTGTAGCCTACCACTGACTGCGCAACAGCCCTACACAGATAAATAGGCCGCCCTCCAGCATTTAGCTTGCCTACCTTCATTAGCAAGCATGTTTACTACGGCAAGTTCCAGATTGTGAAATTAAAGCATATACAAAAACAAAAACAATTATTAAAAAGAAATGTCATTATGCTATAGTATTAATATGGACAACACCATAGACATTATATTTTCATTTGTTTATTAATCATGCATTAATTTGAATGTGTACTCCTGCACTGTGGTGAAAATATTGTTGGTTTCTGACTCCTGTTTAATTGTCTATATGTCTAACATTGATCTTTTTTATTTGAGTATTTCCCACTGAGCTATATCATACACTGGAGTGCTAATCACCGTCTGTTTGAACGAGTCGCTTTGAAGCCACCAGCCGCCATATTGGTACTCCCTATTTCCCCCAGTAACTAGGGAATATGTGCGCTACAGCATCGAATGACGAGGATTTTCTCATGTTCAGGGGGGGCTTAAAACTTTTAAAATGTCAAATGCCATATAGTTTTATGTTATGTTCTAAAAATATGAAGTACTGAGAAAGTCATGTGCTGAAATATTTTGCATTTTATTCATTTAAATATATATGTTTAACATTTATAAATATATAAATAACAATGTACAACAACATATATTTACATAAGTGTATACATATATATACATATATACATATACACATACTTATATATACATATATGTATATTTAATATGAATAACATGTAAAATATTTCAGCACCTAATTTCCTAGAAGTTGATAGTGTTAGTACATCCACTGACTGTAGAATTACCTATGAAACGTTTTCACTCAGCCAGAAAACTGCTTGTTGTTGCAACCAAATCATGTGGGATTCTGTGAGAGTAGGGAGGAGCAAGATGGCGGCCAGTGGCTTCAGTTTTTCGGCAAAATCAGCACTCCAGTGTATTATATAGCTCAGTGGTATTTCCTTTTCCAGTCTGTTTCATGCTGTTCTTGGAACATTTAGAACTTGATAAAAAAAACTGGCTATTCGTCAGTTAACTACAGCTGCTTAAAAACAGGCTAACTCACTCAGACTAGTAATATGTAAGTAAGCTAGTCTGTCAAAAAAAAAAAAAAAAAAAAAAAAAAAAAAAACACTATGTTAAAAACATGGATGTGTCATTTTGGCATAATATTTATGGCTTACTCATGCCCCAACGCCTATTGTACATTGATAAGTGAAGGCCGCCCTTCCTGTCACACTAGCACTTAGCTAGCATGTCATCATTTAGCAAAAGTCAGTATTAGACTGTGAGATGAAAAGATAACTTAGAGAAACTTTTGCGTTCTATGTTTTCAGTAGGTTAAATGAGTCATTAAAGAAGTGTATGTTCTTGTGAATAATGGAAAGTAAACAGCAACCTCAAAACGGTGTTCATAAATTCCCATTGAATGGTTTCTGTGTCTGAAAAGGGTTCATTTTCTGCGTGTAGGCAATATGTTCCAAGTATGTTTCTTGTACAAATCTGCTTTGCACACTTGGAACTTGTTCAAAGAAAAATGGCTTATCGGCGGTCTGATTTTGCTTCTTTAAAGGGGTTTAATTGGTCAAGACTAGCACTATGTTCACCTTTTGTAGTCAGCTAGTCCTAGTTGTTACATAAAAGTTCAAGTACTCCTTGTTCCTTTCTGGCCAGCCCTAATCGTGCCATTGAACAACGGTGACTTTTTGACACAGCTGGGTAGATACATTTCAGATATATTGAATTGAGCAACTTTTTATACTTCAAACAGTTTAGTTGTTTTACCGCTCCATAGTCTTCACCTCTGGTTTTTAACACCTACGGCCTGTGCTGTCGCATAGTTAGACCTCTCTGAATCTAGAGAGGTGTTTTTTAATCCCGCCGAGGTTTATTAGGGGAAACGCGGGTGTTTTAATTAGGGTGTGTGGGATGTCGACTGGTTGCCATGATACAGGTGTCGTTCGACAGTCTGCGACCACGGTCGGGCGCTTTCTGTGTAGCCCACACCTCTGTAGGTTGATAAGTGTGTCTCTGTCTGGAACCCCCACCCCTCTGCCCTCCGTTCGCCTCTTACGTAAAAAGCAGCGGAGGGTTGTGATTTGCTGAGCTGAGCCCTCCCTCTTCCGTGGTAACTTATTACAGGAGTTTGCGGGCGGAGCTGCTCCCCGCGAGATAAATTGTGAGTGGTACAATTGGAGGAGTCGGGTACGAAACTGTCCTTTCTTGTTTCCTGTGAAGGACAGTTAACGGTCGCCCGCTTTTTTAAAAAAAACAAAAAAACAAACCTCCGGTCCTACCGTTACTGATCGCCAACCGGGGGGACGTTTCTGTGGAGGTACTATGTCTGGAAACAAAGACAGTGACGGCGGATGGAGGAAATTTGTGTGGAATTCAGAGAGGAGCGAGTTTCTAGGACGAACAGGGAGCAGTTGGCGTAAGTACTCCATTTTTTTTCCCCTCCTTCATCGAACCAAGCGATTACCCCGTCTGTTAACGGTAGTCACGAAAGACGACAGACACGCAGTAGTTCTATATAAAGGAGAGTGGAAACCGTTTTTTTTTTTCCCTCCCTCCTCTCCTCATTTCCTGACTCTGCAGACAGTCAGCACCTGTTAGAGCACAGTAGCTCTGACATGCTGAGTCGTGACTTGGGTTTCAGTGCGGACTGTGGGGAGAAGTTTCACCCCTAAATCCGTGACGAACTGCCAACGGTAACTCCAACCGCCAAACACGAGACCTGTTTCCTTCGGAAGAGTTTGTCCCGGACCAAGAGTGGCGAAAAAAAGAAAATTGCTGATTAATAAGCTTGATAAACCAATCAACTCTCGTTATAAGCGAATGACATTAATGTTTTTTTGTTTTTGTTTTTTCAACACCAGCTTAATCATTTATCTGGATTTAGATAGGGTTAACTGATAAATACATAGTAGTAGACAATTATTACCAGAGGCGTAGCCCACGTCTGGCCAGTCAATTATTATTGCCCTTTAGAAAAAGGTCATCCTGAAGGACAGAATGTTGTGGGCCAGGGCTGTCCACTAAACGAGTTTGGGTTAAATGTTTGTGATTGCTCCATGCCTTTAATGGGATTGCCCCCGTCCTTCCACCAAGGAGAAGTGAACGGAAACAGAGGACATTTCTACAGTTATAAGCGGATAAGCTAATTCTGCTAGGCCCCACCTTTCCCCCCCCCCTCAGACTTCGGATTATTGGAGCCAGCTCCTAATAATCGTGTTAGCACTGCTTTCAATACTTTTAAGGCGGACGGGGAAGCTCGACTTAATGCGGCCAGAGCGGGGGTGAAGATTTGATGGGATAAGCAGCGAGCGGCCGTTACTCTTAGTCCTTGATTACTGTCGCTAAACCGCTTCGCCAATTAGAAAACGATCTCTTTCGTTTGACTCGGGCGCCGGTGCGAACCTCAAACGCACACACCGTTTGGGAACACGGCGCTGTGCTCGAGCCGATCACGACTCGCATATCTCGTGGGTCGCCCCTCTGTCTACCTCTCTCTCTCTCTTTCTCGGTTACATATTTATTTATTTATTTAGTTCTCCCCTCTGAAAGACGCCAGACGCTGCTTGGCGCGTTCTACGTCACTTTGATTTCTCTAGGTGTTATGAAAGCTCGAGGCAAACAAGGCTCATTCTCTTTTTTTTTGGAAGGGGGGGTAAACCAACCGGTGCGTCACAACTGGCGCGTGCTGCCCAATGGCGAACTCCAGGGAGCGCCTTTTCTGCGCAGATTTCAATCAGCACGTGCCGCTACTGAGCTAATGTTACCAGACCCGCAGCTGGACTTAGCGAAAGTCCGACCCCCGTTCTCGTTCTAGGGGGGAAAGTGGCGCCTCGTTAGCGCAAAAAAAAAGTGTCCGCCGAAAAGCAACAGGTTACGCCGGCGCCCACCAGTAGCGGCAAGGGACCACCAGTTGGCGTTTAGAAATGACCCACGCTGGCGTCCGTACACACTTATTTCCGGGTAGAGTTGTGTGTGTGTTTAGCTTTTCGTGTTAAGTTTTCAACGACGTCGGTGACAGTCAATGAGTTTATTGCTCTTGTGTGCGCACGTGCCAGAGGCTGCGGCATTTTTCGTCGGCTGTCTGCGTCTCTGAGCTTTAACAAACATGTCCGCAGAAGTGGGGAGCGAGAGAGAGAGAGAGAGAGAGAGAGAGGACGGTGGGGACGGTCCCTTCACAGGACAACACGCTGCCGCAGGCCGGTGGGGGGAGGGGCTCTCCATTCAAACCCTGCCTGTCAACCCACAGCCAGACCCCCCCCCCCCCCCCCCCTTCTGCACTCTACTTGTCAGACGATTGCGTGTTTAGTGGGACTGTTGAGAGTTGTTCTAACTCTATCGTCACTTATGCGGAGTCGTGTGAACCAGGGGCATGAGATTTGTTTGGCTGTTTCATTTCGCCATTACCGCCCTCTCCAGTTGGGGCGTTTCTTTCCTACCGTGCATGGATAATGGGAATCCACCTCTGGGACGTTTTGTACCTTCTTTGACAACCGTTGATTTAAAGTTATTTTCCATTAGTTTGCTTAATGGAAATCTAATTATATGACCACGATGAACATTGCCTACCAGCAGCAGGCCGCTTAGAGGTTTTTAGTTTTTCGTGTCATTTCATTAAAGTTAACCGGTTTACACTGGATCAGAGTGATGACGAACGTACATAATACCTCTGAAACATATTGCATGTTTAGATTTAATTGTACATAAAGTTTCAACATTTAGGATCATAACCTTAAGTCCTGAAGATACCGAATGCCAGACAAGGAAAACAAAAAAAAAGATACACAATGGTTGAAGTTCATGGGTATGTTCCTAAATAAGTTGTTTACAGTACACACTGGAAGCAGGCAGGGCAACTTCCCAACATGTACTTATGGGATTGGGTTACAGCTTGGTGTAGGGGTGCATTGACCCAGAGCCGTTTTATTGTTGCTAAAACAGGATTTAAGACTCGGGTCCAAGTGAAAGCAAAAACACATCCGTATAATAAACGAACAATCAGTTAATAGATAAGGGTTCAAAGCTGGAGCGTTTATTTGTTAAATGTGTGCATACGAGAATGGAAACGCATCAAATGTTCGGCCATTAATGGAAATCTGGCAAGTTTCCATGAGCGCCTCTGATCCATCAAAGACAAATCTGAATGTGTTCTCCTTTTCATCAAATGCATCAAAACTAAGAATTTGTACCATTTTGCCCGTGAGCACATCAACGAACAGTATGAACTTTTTTTTTTCAGACTTTAATAAAAACCCGATTAAAGTGAAGGACATGTTCTTAGATTTATAAGCAGGGACAGCTAATGCTAGAAATTCTTCATTTTCTGTTCGACCTTCAACTGCCAGCTCTGTCCACACACACACGGCTAACTTTCCTCTTTAGTGTCCCACACCTGGTATCGCCCGCAAAAACAACTGATCAGTGCATCATAAAATAATTAATCATACAGATTAATGTCTTTTTTATTTATTTTTTAGAGATAATGATGAAGCATAAACTGACTTGGGGAGGCCTGTTTGCCTGAAATGAGGAAAAAAGAATGATCTGTAACCCCCCCAGCTCTACAACAGGCACTGCTGTCATCTTCATTCTTCTGATGGCACGTTGTTGTTCAGAAACCAAACGCACATGTGCGTCGGCGGCCAACATGGTTGCGTCCTTGCAGGTGCATCAGGGAGCCATCTTGCTGCGCTGCTCGCCGCATGCTTCCTGTTGAAGCAGGCGTGGAGGCCGTGCGTTACACGTGGAAGCTCATAATCCAGGCTAACCCAAAAAAAACGTAAGAGCTGTTTGCATTCAAACACGCGCGGGACGATATCGGCGCCAACCAGAGACGTGAGCAGCGGGGTCGGGGCCCCGCCGGCCCACTCCGCGTCCTGCACGCCTCTCTGGCTGCGGTCTGTTTGAGAGAGATACCGCGCAGAGGTTCCCCGCGCGTTAACCCCGCCGAACCGGTTTTTCTGCGAGGCGCCATGTGGACGAGGAGCTGGAAGTGGAGGGGCGTTTCAGGAGGCGCACGTTAGGAAGAGGAAACTGATGCAGCTGTGCTGTAACACCAATGATCCCTGGCAGACACCGTAGCTGTTGGTGGGTGCTGTTTGCTTGGTCCAGTCCAGGCAACGTGAGGATCCGGCGTGTTTGACCCGTTCCTAAGCATCCCCTGAGGAAAAGCATTCAGACCTGTGTTCACAAAACCATCAGATCAGCGGTGCTTCTGGGAGATCTTAGGGCTGGACGCTATGGAAGAAAAGCATATCCATAAAATAGAAATCAGATTCATCAATATAGATAATTATCAACAAGTTCAAAACATGCATTTTAAGTGCAGCCCTGGCCATTTTATGCTGTTGCTTAGCAACCTATTTTTAAAGACACACAAACACTGAATTCAAACTCAACCCTTTATTCAACCAACTTTTTACCAGAAAAGCAACTTTTTAAAAAAAGAAAAAAAAGAACGCGTGCTCTCTGAACTCTTTGAAGGGGGCGGAGCGTTCCTGGGTCTGCGTTTGTGATTGGCTGGGAGGACGTAGTGACTGTAATAGCTGTTATTCTATTGAACGTTTTATTGACCCTTTTTTTCTATCATCATTATTCGTCTATCGATCGATCTACATTGTTACTGAATGATCGTCCAGCCTCTAGGAGATCTAGTGACAGTTTTAGGAACAAAGCAAGTTAAAAGTGGTCTGATTAAAAGTCGACTCCATGCCAGGAACAAGCAGCCAGGCAGTGGGTGCATATTGTAACAGTGATGTATGCCCCCCCCCCGATGAACTTTAATGAAACTCAGCCAACAAAGAAAACTAATAAGGCTCAGCCCACTACACCGACATAAATAAGGGGCTCTTTGTTGGGTAAGCAGCACACAGCCTTTTCCTCCAGGAACCTGTTGGAAGTGGCCCTCTGGGGGCGGGGCGGCACGGAGCGGGGGTCTGCATGAGAGCCAGCGGTGGCGCCTGACAAAGTGACTCATCTCGTTGCACTGGAAGCGCGGCCCTGCAGCCGTTACATAATTGGAGTAACACTCAAATCGGGTTGTGGGGGGGGTTGATAGGGTCCAACTGTGAAGGAAATCTATTCTCCTGCAAATTGGAAACGAGGGACTGTAGCCCTCTAAATTGCTTTTTTAGCTAATTCAGTGTTTGTTATTTCTCTGACCTGACTCCAGTTTACCTGCCAAGTCTGCGGCTGCTCTACGTCCATCAAAAACACGGAGCTTTAAGGGTCAGAAGTTGCTTAGCCCGGCTAAAATAACTACATTCGCTCTGTAAATCAAATCAGAATCCTCAATGGTTAAACAGGACGGCCTGGATGCCATATCTGCTCGCCGACTCTGTTAGCAGCCATGTTTTCACGTCGGACAGCCAAGAACGTGCCTGAGCGCTTCTAACTCTATATTTGGATTTTCTTCATCATCATCATCATCATCATCATCATCAGTGTTGTCATGGCTAAATACATTCCTATGAAATTCATCCTCTGCATTTAACCCGTCCTATAGGGAGCAGCTGCCGCCGTGTGGCTCCCCGGGACCATTCTGGGGCTAAGGGTCTTGCTCAAGGACCCAGAGTCTGCGGGAGTGCAACCAGGAGCCTTGCAGCCTCTCCGGGACGCAAGCACCCTGTTCTCTAACCTCTAGGCTACCACTCCCCCGAAGTAGGTCTCACCTACCCAATCAGTTCTGGTTTTTTACAAAACGTCAAAATAAGCCTCCAAATTCAAGAGGGAAAACTATTAGTTAGAATTTCACCTCCATGAACGGATCAAAGCTCAGCTCAGAGAAGCGCCTCCGTGTGTCCCCCCCCACCCCGGGCTGTCAGCAATCAGAGCCGGCCGACTGAGAACCGGTTCTGATCCGTGTGCGATCGGCCGCCGCGTCTCTAACCATCGATGACTCTGCCTTGTTTCTCCTTTCAGTCAAGATCTTCCTGTTCTACGTGATTTTCTACGGATGCTTGGCCGGCATCTTCGTCGGGACCATCCAGGCCCTGCTGCTGACGTTAGATAACTACAAGCCCACCTACCAGGACAGGGTGGCCCCCCCAGGTAAGCACAACTCTCTCCCTTCCTCTGCCCCGTGTGGTTTTGACAGAGAAAGGGCCCGTCTGGGCGCGCCTGTGAGCAGCCGCTCTATCAGGAGTCTTTCTGACCTCAAACAGGTTCAGCCATTTTGTCCTTCACTCCTCTCCGCCAGTCGATGGTTCCCCCCTCAGGCTGCAGGGGAACTGAATGATTTGTGCGACGCCACCATTCTGAGTCACAGCAGCCTGGTTTGCGCGTGGAGCTTGTTGAACATTGTTTAGACTAAAACAAATGAGTTCTTCGTGCCTAAATATAGCTTCAAAAGGAGTTTTTTATTTTTTTATTTATTTTTTAATCCCCCCTTTTCTTCTAGTGGGAAACATTTATAATGCGGAGCCCATTAAAGCCTGCCGCTGTCACGTTACGAGCATTGTGAGATTTCCTGCGAGCTCGGAGAGGGTTCTCTGTAGGTGCCAAGCCCCGGCGTGTGGAGCCGACACTTGTTTGTGCAGCACATGCTTCAGCCTTGGCGGTATTTTTAGCAGCCATTGTGGACGGCTGCCTTCTTCTCCTGCCACTCCGAGCCGCGGCCGCTGACAATCAGAGATCAACAAAGTCTGGCAGAAAGTGTGTGTGTGTGTGGGGGGGGGAACGGTGAGCTGACGCAAGACTCCACTAGAGGCACGAACAAGGAAGCAGAGACTTTTTTTTTTTTTTTTTTTTTTTTTTCTGAGTGTAACCCGCCTCCCGCTCTGGGGCTAAAAGTTTCCATTGTGAGAGAGAGCCACATGCGAGAGTGGATGGGTGGGGGCAGGGGACTGGTGAACTTTCACAAGTCAGATTCTAACGCTCTTCTCTCGCCGGGTCCTGCTTACGCACATGCCAGCGAATAAATCCACCCAGCACTAACAAAAAAAAAAAAAAGGTTTGTGAATGTTATGTGGTTTTTGATTGGTGTTCAAACTCACCCCCCCTCCCCTCCTCGTGCCATGCCACGCCTCACTAGAGCCTCGTGCACGAGGTCTGTGGAAAATTACCACTCCCACGGCCTGCCAGGGACCATCCGAGGAAAATCCCCAAGACCCTTCATTGTCTTGAGATCCCCAGCAGAAAGCCTGCCATGGCTTCCCCTCGCCCCTCCGCTCCTTCCCTCAACAAACCCCCCCCCCCCCAGGGCTCTGTGTTTGAAATCTTTTAACGGCACTGCTCCAGAGTTCTCACTGTTTTCATCTGTCTTACCCAAACACGTCGATGTCTTTCAGGTCTGTCACACACGCCCCGCTCCGAGAAGTCCGAAATCTCTTTCAAGATGAGCGAAGCCGGCACATACCAGAAGTACATCGAGACCATGGAGAAATTTCTTAAGTTATACGACTTAGAGAACCAGAACAACCTTGATCATTATGAGGACTGTGGAGGCAAGTATAACAGATTATCGCTCTCTGGCTCCTTCCAGAGAGAGTGTCCAGTGAGACTCAGCAGTTTTTATGGTTCCTGTTTGATCTGGTTACGCATCTAAAACTAAAGCTCACTTTTTAAAGAAGAACTCCCCCCCCCCCCCCCCCCCCATATAATCATTACAAATGCAACAGTCCGTCTGTACACTATTCCTTCACATTTCTGGATTTAATTAGGTTTTTGGGGGGTTTGCTTCCCCGTTTCCAGACACCCCCGGGCCATACAAAGACCGCTCCGATGGGCAAGATCCACCAGGACAGAAGAAAAGTTGCCGTTTCCAGAGAACGCTGCTGGAAAGCTGCTCCGGGAAGGACGACGACACCTATGGCTTTAAGCAGGGAAATCCATGCCTCATTGTCAAGCTCAACCGGATCGTCAACTACAGACCAAGGGTACGTCTCCTGTGCATGAATGCTGCTGCTTAAAGAATCGCTGCTATAAAAATGGGGTCGACCAAAACATCCTGGAGGTTGCATTAACTAATGTTTCTATCTCAAGTTAAAATTGTTGCCTATACTTTGGTCGCTGCTCTGTATCGCAGTGGAAAAAAGCTCAGGCCATCTGCTCACGGCAGATAAGGCCACGACCGTTAGCGTGACCCGCGGTCGCCCATGGAGCTCATGGGATCACTCACCCTCCTTGTCAGGGTTTCCCCCCAGAAAGTCGTGGCAGTAGTTGTCGTGGCGGGTTGCTGGGTGGGAGTTTTTTGTTTAAGCCAAACGACGGCGGCCGTCCGCATAATCTGTCTGAGCCGTTGTGTTGAGAGAGGGTTTTCTTGCGTCGTGATGCCATTATCATATTGGTGGAAAAGGTCTCCAAATGGCAATATCATGATTTATCGCGGTCATTTTTAGAAAAAATGGATCGTCCAGCAAAACGTGTTATTGTGACAGGCCTACGAACAGGAAGTAAAAGGATTACAAACGTCCCCGTTTATCCATCGAAGCATATTTCTCTAAGCATTGCCTGTTTTTTATGGAACTCAAGAAGTTCACTTAATTACTGGCGTTAATAGACCATAAACGGTTGGAGCTTCTAGTTTTGATGCATTAAAATTAGTACAAAATAGTTTCAGCATTCGACCTGTTGTTCACCTTTCAGAGCTGATCAAGAAATAAGTCTCTGCTTCTAAACTGGGATGGGTTGACCAGCTCATCTGGACTCTTTAGACACCAGCACCTGAAATGCTTGATTGGTCGGGCCATCTGCCTCAGCAGTGGTTCAGCCCTTAGTTTCCACATCATTACCCTTTGTGTGGTTTGCAACTCCGCATATTTCCAAACGGGCAAGATTTGTTTTTCTTAGAAGGTGGTGGAGGTCTTTCGTTCAGCTGACCGGTAGTGCACAGAAACAAGTGGGGGAGGGGTAAGCTGAGCTGAGCTGTGGTGCGTAACGGCATGAGATGGAAGTCCATTTTAAATCCGTAGCTGTTGAAAACCTCGGCGAAGCGTGACATCAGGGGAACGGGCCCATGCGTACTTTCCTTCCTGAGGCACGGGCCTGGGAGTAAAAACAGCAAAACAAGCTTCCACGTATGTATTTCCTGACAGCATATGGGAAACCACGGTAGCTGCGATGTTACCACGCAGAAAAAAGGAGCATACAGCCGTTTAAACACCTTTTTTACAATCAGCGTTTATAAAGCACTATGGACATTAATTAGATCGCTGTTGTTTGTTTTGGCCAGCTGACCTTTCAGCACAGAGACCGTGGCGTCAATATTCGGCCTTCAGCGTGAGAAACTCTTACCTAAGCAAAACATCTTTACAAACCTGCTCAAATGACACATTTTTAATGATCAATTTAAATGTATGAAAATGAGCTACCGGTGTGCAAAACATAAATGGGAAACAAATCTGGAAAAAAGGTGTGAGAGCACAGTCTAACGTGGTTCTGGTTGGTGCGTACGGTTGTCAGAAACCTGCCTTTACCTGGAGGGAACACCCGCCAGCGCTAAACACGAAAGTTTCTACGGGTGCGTTGAAGATCGCGGCTCTAAAGGGCGTCAGAACAGAAGCGGGGTGCCTGGTTAGAACGATTATAGACATCGGTAACAGGATCCTACCTACTGAGGCCGGCTGCGTCGCTCCACTGCCAGTAGAATTTAATACATCTGTAGGACGGGTTATATTATTCTGACAAAAATGTATTATGAGCCTTATAATCCGGCGCGCCTTATAGTCTGAAAAATCCGGCATGTGTTTATTTATGCAGCTAGATCTAATTAATCCTAAAAAGCTCTTTTTTCAAGAGAAGACCTGGCAGCAGCACACAGTTCCAAAAACTACGCACACGTAAATACATTAGAGACACAATTTGGGCAGAATACGATAAAAGCATCCACAAAGAGAAACATTACTTATAAAGTAGTTTAAAGAAATGTAACTATTTGTTTCTTAAGAGTGAATTTAACTTTTTGTTCCCCTGCAAAAGTCAGTATGGGATGCTGTTGATCACCTGGTGCTTCTGTCTCTAGGCTCCCAGCAACGACACACTTCCAGAAGGTCTGAAGGGCAAATCCTTCACTAACCTTATCCCCATCCACTGCAAGAATAAGGTACACGCCGTTACTTCTCTTCAACGACAGTCACCGTTTGTTCGCCACAGTTTGTTTGTACTAATGCAGCGTTTAACCGCGCTTACAGAGGGAGGAAGATGCCGCCAAGATCGGCGAGATCAAGTACTATGGCTTCAGCGAAGGGGGCGTGGTGGGCTTCCCTCTCCAGTACTACCCCTACTACGGCAAACAGCTGCACGGCAAGTACCTGCAGCCTCTGGTGGCCATCCAGTTCACCAACCTCACCCTGGGGGAGGAGCTCCGCATCGAGTGCAAGGTGTACGGCGACAACATCTACTACAACGAGAAGGACCGCTATCAGGGACGCTTTGACGTGAAGTTCACGGTGAACTCGTGACCTCAGGCACGACGAGCGCAAAAATAAACCGTAGGGAGATATTCAAGAGTTCAGATAAAAACACCACTAGTCTTTGAACATTCATTATTTACAGGACCTACACTTAATCTGTGTGCTTTACACTAGCTTCTCCGTGTTTTCTGTCCAGAGTTAGAATGTAATATACAAAAAAAAAAAAAACACAAAAAAGTAGCAATAGCAAATATTTATTCTACTGTAAATGAGAAGAAGAAGAAAAAAATAAACGATCCTTGAGCCATGGGGTGTTCATCGATTACTGTAAAACTGCAGTTTCACTACTGATGTGTAGCGAGTCGTGTCTCTGTCCCCCCTGGTGTTTCATCCTCACGTGGTTTCTATATATTTTTGAAGTGTCCAGAGTTTGTAGGCTAGTCCTGTCGTGATCTCCCGTCTTATGTCTGCTTTAGTGGTCCAAGGTGTGTGTGCGCGCGCGCTCGCTTGCTCGTGTCCGTGCAGGCGGTTGTAGTCCATGTGAGTGTGTGTGCGTGGAGTGTTTGTCGATGTGCTCCGACTAAACCCCAATACTAGCATGGTACTCTGAACCTTTAAGGCCCCGTGTGTGAGTAGATGACTGCGCTCCATCCCTTGTTTTTTTTTGTTTTGTTTTTTTTTCTGTTTGTTTTTTAATGCATTTCCTTATTCGAGTTGGCTGTAGAAGAATTTGTTTGCTCACGTTTTGTTCAGCTTTCACAGTTAGATAGGTTTAGATAACGTTTCTGTTTGATACTCTTAACATCTGTTCATTCTTAATTCATAGTGTAAAGCTTTGTGGGTCCAGCCTAAGAAGACTGTCACCTCCATGGAAACCGTGGCAACTCAGTGCTATGAAATCTGTTTTGCTGGAGACGTCACGTTCCGTGATGTAACTTACTATTGAATGTTTTAGCCATTTTCATAATGGAAGAATTTTATATTTATGCAGTTGTACATTTTTATTTTTTTTTTTTCAACGTGTGATGTTTATGAATCCAAAACCAAAGTCGCTGGTCTAAAACTTAGAGAAAAATCAGAGGCAATGCAGTATCCCATGTAATAAGGTGTTTTAGTGGGTGTGAAAAATACTTAATTCAATGTTTGAGATCAAAACACATGTCAGGAGTCTGATCTTGTCACTTTATTTAATCTGCATAAGGCTGAAACAATAAACAGAACATTGAGACAACGGTGGCGTCCTTGAGTGTGTGGTCGAAGCGTCTTCTTTGCTTTCATCCGTCCAAAATCTTAAAGAAATACTGCACCTGGAAAAGAGATTTCAGGTTAGTGTGCGGTGGTGTGTTGCGTTTTTTAGTGGCGACACGGCTGGGGATTGAAGCAGAGAGTGACTGCAGGGTTTCACAAAATACAGTTCTTAAAAAACACAGAAGACGAACAGAAGGGCCCGATCTGCTTGGCATGGATCGCCTCAGGAGGCGCGGGCGTTAGGCCGATGAGCTGGCGTTACAAAACCCCGCTGGACAAGCACCTTTAACTCATTTCTACATTTTTTTCTCATTGATAAATTCGCCTTGTCACAAACAGCTCAAACATCCTGCTGCAGCCGCCCCAATAAACAGCTTTCAATGAGGAATCAAAATAACAAGTGAATGAAGAAAAAATAAAAAAAATAAATAAAATAAAATAAACAGGTGTTTAAAATTACTAATTAGTCTTAATGCCTCGGGTGACGTAATTTAAGGCATATACAGGACTGTCTCAGAAAATTAGAATACTGTGATAAAGTTCTTTATTTTCTGTAATGTAATTAAAAAACATGAAATGTCATACATTCTGGATTCATTACAAATCAACTGAAATATCGCAAGCCTTTTATTGTTTTAATATCGCTGATTATGGCTTACAGCTGAAGAAAACTCAAAAATCCTATCTCAAAATATTAGAATATTTTCTCAGACCAAGTAAAAAAAAAGATTATAACAGCAAAACAAAATCAAACATTTGAAAATGTCCATTAATGCACTCAGTACTTGGTTGGGAATGCTTTTGCACAGATTACTGCATCAATGCGGCGTGGCATGGAGGCAATCAGCCTGTGGCATTGCTGAGGTGTTATGGATGCCCAGGATGCTTCAATAGCGGCCTTTAGCTCATTTGCATTGTTGGCTCTGCTGTCTTTCAGCTTCTTCTTCACAATACCCCACAAATTCTCTATGGGGTTCAGGTCAGGGGAATTGGCAGGCCAATCAAGGACAGTAATGCCATGGTCAGTACACCAGTTACTGGGAGAATCTTATGTTGTCTCTTAACCACTACCATACTTGTGATTTAGTTTACTGAACCAAGCTGAGTGTTTTTCAAGGCTCAGGAAACCCTGCAGTGTTTCGAGTTAATTAGACGATTCAAGTGATTAGTTGAATAGCCTACTAGTATACTTTTTTCCCGATATTCTAATATTTCGAGATAGGATATTTGGCTGTACGCCATAATCAGCGATATTAAAACAATAAAAGGCTTGCGATATTTCAGTTGATTTGTAATGAATCCAGAATGTATGACATTTCATGTTTTTTTAATTGCATAACAGAAAATAAAGAACTTTATCACAGTATTCTAATTTTTTGAGACAGTCCTGTATATAGAAGGTTTATTTATAAGGGTTTATCTTCATAAGAAAAAAACATTTTCAATCAAAATGGCAAAATAGGAAGGAAAAAAAAAAGCCGACTACAACATTTTCTGTTAGCAAACTGAATGTTAAGGGTTGATTAAGGGTTTGGTTGATGTTACGAGTCGTACTGCTGAGCAGCTTTAAAGGAAGTGGATGTGAATTAGAGCTTTATGTGTGATGTGAAGCGTGGCCCAGGTGTCTGACATCAGACGCGCTAACACTCACCCCTCTCCTCTGCACAAGCCCTTTCTTGGTCATTCTGTCCCAGTCTTGGGAAAATGGCAGCCCAGTCAGGCACAGGCTAATGTTTAACAAGGAAGCGTTTGTCCAGGGTACAGATCAGGAGTTCTCCTGAACAATGACGTCCGATTGGTCAGACCCACTCCCTGTCAAACAATGGTTTTGTTTCAAATTCCTCTGCCACTCTTGTTCTCCTCAAAACCAGCGTGATCTGAGGTTGCCCCGGCCCACAGAGCGCAGTCATGGGACTTGTCTAAAGGCGCCGCTTCCCAGAGTTTGAGGGGGCTTTGTTCTTGGTCAAATGCAAGGTAGCTGTTTATGCGCGGGCCGTGAGACAATGAGGAGGCTGAGAACGGTTGCGCCGATGGAAACGTGTGGGAGAGGCACGCAGAGTCCAGCGAAAGTATTCACACCTCTGGAATATGTCCAGCTTTTCACGTGCCAGCCACACACCACAATGCGTTTTGTTGGGACTTCATGTCATCACCCAACACAAAGTAGTGGATCATTTTGAACAACTTATAGCAATTTTGCTTTAAATAAAATCTGAAAAGTGCGGCGTGCATTTGCATTCACAGGCAGCTGGTTGCTTAGGATTTTACATGAGGGATAATGCCCTCTAGGTGTCCGTTATCAGAAATGAATGGACGACGTGGAGGTGTGAACCGGTTGCTTCCGTGAAGTCCATTCATTTCTGAATTATCCCGCTTATACCACGGTCAGAAAGAAAGAAATATTAAATCAATTATTAATAATTCAATGTTTTTTTTTTTTACCGTTAAAATCATGTTTTATTCACAAGAAGCGGCTGAGAACTATTTATTTATGCCGTTACCAGCTGACGTTTGAAATAATTTAGCACAATCAGGCTATTTATAGGTGTCCTATAACACTTTTCAACGGACCCCCTGCAGCCAATCAGAATCGAGCATTCACCCAGACTGTGGTATAATTACAGGTATAGTAAAGAGTGCTAAATACACCTGCAGAGCTGGATGTGTAGAAAACAACATATTCTGCTTTTATCGTGGTATTATTGGTGACTTTGTTAAAACGGTGTAGACCGGCCACAGAGAACATTGACCCACCTCCAGACCACCGTCCTCAGGGAGGTCTGTGCAGTGCACCGCGTTTCTCACTTTGTCTTTGCCATAAAGGGCGCGCAGCGTGTTGGAACGGAGATGCCGTGCGATTTCCTGTAGAGAGAAAAACAGCCCGATTGTTATATCTCCCCTGATTAACACAAGGACACATCATCCTATTGTCATTCAGCTGTGACTTTCAGCAGCAGCCGGTGACACACGCAGCAGAACGTCTGCGCACGACATACAGCTGGGCTTGGAAAGCGAACATCCTGTCCTCCGGCCGTGTTAATAGAACTGTGATTACTCAGCAGCGGATCATGTGATCCTGGAGGAGAAGTTCAAAAAAAAAAAAAAAAAAAAAACACTGACACTCAGCAAAGCTTGCATGGACTCCATGGGGAGGGTCAGATTATTCTTTAATTTACAGATTACACACGAGCAAATGGAGCAGCTCAGTCAGTCTGTGGATGAAATGTTCTAAAAGCAGCCACGTCTATCTCTTTAATAAACTTCTCACCAAACTCTCCTGCAGCTGCACAGCTCTGGCGTTCGCCTTCTGTTGCTCACAAACAGCGAGGACTTGCTTTTTGAGACAAAAGGATTATTTCCTTTCGGCGTCGGAGGCTCCCAAGGTCAAAGCTGGGCTCTGCTGCCCTGCGCGTCTCCAGGAAATGTGACCCCACCCACAGGGTCCGCCGTGTAAATACTTCATTAAATAACAGGTCTGTTGACTCTTGGATGATAATCTCAGACAATACCCAGTTAGTCGTTTGGAAATGTCGTGGAAGCACGAGTGGATGTGACGTATTGCCTGTTCAGAGGCTGACTGGCTTTCCCTCAACCCTCCAGCACTGCGTCAAGGCACACAGGCTATTTTTCACTGACCTTAAAGAAAGTAACCTGGTTGAAGAGGAAAAACACACAGAAGGTGGGAGCTTCAAGGACTCCGGGAGGTGTAGGTCCACCACGGACCACATGATTCTAGTTTGGTTTCAGAGGTTCTCTTCTGTTTTTATTTTCAACTTAAATTGCAGTTTTATAATTTTATACATCAATCCCCTTCATTGATCCATCTGCGCACAGTCAATACTTTCACTTCTAGACCTTGTTTTCCAGTAACCTGACTCCGCCAGATGGATTTGCTCCGCATATCCATCTGGAAACCTTCCGTTGAAGTAATTTTGGGAAGGGGCGAAAATACTGGTTAGCTGATTGGCCTATGTTGGTGATAGACGGGCCAAATAAACCAATCAGATCAACGAAGCATATGACGTACTAACAGCGACGACGGAAACACAACCACAAGCTCTTGCTGAAACCAGTCGGGAGAAGAGCAAAAACATCTTTTCCTCTGAGAAAAGCCTCCAGAGCAGTGTTTTGCTCTTCTTTCAGTGAAGAAATACTCTGTAATTCCGATAAAACTTGATCGATAGCCGCGCTAACGCTAGTTTCATCGGCTGAAGCCGCCATGTTCTTTAGACTGAACTGTCGCGCTTCTCGTTGCGTCACACCTCAAACCGCCTCAAAGCCAACGCTGATTGGACGTTCGTTTGGTGAACGGCTCCAAATGTTCTTTAACTGAGAGTAGCCAGACTGATCTGCGAGTGAAACCTTGAAAGCTCGCGAGATCAGGATGGTCTCACGAGGCTAGTATTCCAGACATCTGGAGCAAGAAAAATGGAATCAATTTAAAATGACGACGGGTTACCACTATGATCAGAGGGGTATTGGCACATCACCAACTACATGTCTTAGTTTACAGATCTTTAGTAAAACCGTTCACCCCGTTTGGAAACGCTGGTACCCGTGCCCACGACTCAGAGAAAAATCCCAACAGCGTGGACGAATGTGCAGCTTTGTGCTGATTTTTGCACCACAGAGCCCTGTCAATAAATCCCAGCGTATCCAACCACGCAGAGCGTCCAGCTCTTAACGCGGGCTTTAAGTCCACCTCATCACGTTTCACTAGCGCTTTAAATTCTTCATATCAAACACGAGAAGTGAAAACCAAAACCAAAAAGCTAGTTTTGCGAAACTAAAAAAGAGCCAGATTAACGCAGCTCTAACTGCCGTCTTTCTGCTAGCGGTTCAAGGTCACTTTATTTCTACCCTTAGGTGAATTTGTTTTGCAGAGGTTTAAGACATACATACCCGCGTACACAACATAAACCAGCGGGTATGATTGTCGGTGTTAGGGAGGACGTTTGGAATAGGGAAGCATGAAAAAGAAGGGTCACATCATAGATGTCAGGAGCTCTGGCGCGGCTACCGATTAGTGACAAACCAGCATGCGTGCTAGTCTGGACGCGAAGCACGGCGCCCTGCAGACCGCTCCGTGCTGTGGCTCAAAGCAGAAGGAGGAGAAATCTACTTAGCAGTAAGAGGGATTTTTTTTTTTGCACACCGCTGCTCCCTGTGACTGTATTAGGTAACATTAGCTAATAAAGGGGGGGTTTGATACGTTTCATTATAGGACACCAGTGTTCCTGTAACTGCTACCCTCTGCCTCTGTGAACAGCACTGATGTGGAAGTCACATGACTCCCCAGAAAGGCCTGATGGCTCACAAACTGCTGACCCTCCCACTCTAGGGAGGCCAGGGAACGGACACCTCTGAGCACATCACCACCGCGTTTGGACGTACGGGGCTGTGAGAAACTATTTGCCTACTTAACGATTTCCCGTTTGGTCACATGTGAACGTCTCAGACCATCGAACACGTTTCCGCGAGTGAAAACACACATCTTGCGTCTAAAAGATACGCTCAAGTCCACTCAAGGTGTGCAGCGGGTGATGATCCAAAGCACACCAGCAAGGTGGGTCACACAAAACAAAATGAAGGTTCTGCAGTGGCCTAGTCAAAGTCTGGACATCAATTTAATTGAACACTGCAAAAAGGGAACTAAGAGTAAGTCAGATTTTCTTTAAGTGAGTGTCTTTGTTCTAGATCTGAGCAAATAAATTAGATCATCTGTAGATGGAATGAGCGTTTGACCCCTACAATAAATAAAGATCATTAGATACAGTGCACTTGAAATAAGATGATGGCGGTGAGTTGTTCGTATTTTAAGTGCAAAAATCTTATTACATTGGCGGAGCATTTAAACTTCCCAGCTCAAATCAAGGACAAACACTCATTTTAAGAAACTTCACTTACTTTTAGTTCCCTTTTAGCAGTGAAATGGTGCGACGTGGCTTTAGAGAAGCCGTTCGTGTGGCCGAATGAAATCCGTCCTGCAAAGAAGCGTGGCCCAGAATTCCTCCACGGCGAGGAAAGGTGGCACCACCGGTTAGTCTGAGTTAGCACTTACTTTTGCACAAAGGGTCAGGTTGCTTCAGTGGGCTTTAGTTCCTTTGTAAATGAAGTTATCAGTGAAAACGGCTTTTTGTATTTACTTGGGTTATTTTTTTTTGTCTAACAGAAACCTTTGTTTAACGCTGTGAAACACTTTGTGGCAAAAACAAGGACTCTGTAATGGAACACGTTTTTCATGGCGCTCCAAAATGAAAACAAATACTGCTATAAAAAAAATATAGTCCTTGCAAATGGCTGTAGTAGGCCTCTTAAAAAGGCGTCTGTAAAGCCTTACCAAAATATCCCCATCCCTTCAACATTTCCTCTCATTACGACCGCAAACGTCCCTGTATGGAAGTTGTGTTCAGCCGTCCTGACTCGCTGCTTTGTAGCGCCGCTTTTCGCTGCAATTAGCCTGCAGTCTTTTGGGGTTTGCCTCGACCACTTTAGCTTATCAAGATACAGAGTTTCTTGTCTGGGTTTTTTTCCCCTTGTAAAAAAAACAAACAACTGAAGCCCAGTCAAATTCAACGGAGAGCGTCTGTAAAAAGCGGATTTCAAATCATGCCACATGGTCAAGACTTTCACTAAGTAATTGTGACACATGACTAGACTTTGACCTATAACCTGCGTGTGTTTAGGGCCAACCTCTGAGCCAGTCCAGAGTCTTTTGCAGCTTAGAACAAGTTTTCTTCCAGGTTTACCCTTCATTTAGCTCCAGTGGTCAGTTATGACCACACAGCATGATGCTGCCACCACCTTGTTTACTAGTGGGGATTATTATATATACAGACCTTATTATACACAGGTCTGTATATATAACACAGACCTGTGCTGTATTTTATATATATATATATATATATATATATATATATATATATATATATATATATATATATATATTTATTTATATATATATATATATATATATATAATACTAGCCTCGTGAGACCATCCTGATCTCGCGAGCTTTCAAGGTTTCACTCGCAGATCAGTCTGGCTACTCTCTGTTAAAGAAAATTTGGAGCCGTTCACCAAACGAACGTCCAATCAGCGTTGGCTTTGAGGCGGGTGGAGGTGTGACGCAACGAGAAGATCGACAGTTCAGTCTAAAGAACATGGCGGCTTCAGCCGATGAAACTAGCGTTAGCGTGGCTATCAAGCAAGTTTTATCGGAATTACAGAGTATTTCTTCACTGAAAGCAGAGCAAAACACTGCTCTGGAGGCTTTTCTCAGAGGAAAAGATGTTTTTGCTCTTCTCCAGACTGGTTTCAGCAAGAGCTTGTGGTTGTGTTTCCGTCGTCGCTGTTAGTACGTCATATGCTTCGTTGATCTGATTGGTTTATTTGGCCCGTCTATCACCAACATAGGCCAATCAGCTAACCAGTATTTTCGCCCCTTCCCAAAATTACTTTAACGGAAGGTTTCCAGATGGATATGCAGAGTCAGGTTAATATAATACAGCACAGGTCTGTATTATATATACGGTATATTCTCTATTTAAGTCACAAAACTTCCCAATAAATGTTCATAAACATGTTTTTTTTTTTATCAGCCAGTGAGGTTTAGGTTCAAGTTTGGTGTCTATGTTCCTATTTCATGGTTCAACATGTCGTGCAGTGATGAGCGGATCCGTTCCCCCCTGAACATGTCAGGAAGCGTGGGGAGGGTGTCTGGACCTGGAGATCGAGGAGAACCAAGCAGAAGCAGGCATGCAGCAGCAGAGCCTATGCAGAGTGCACCAGGATGCTTGGAGCTTAAATGGACCCTGCAAAGAGGCAGCGTACGCCTGATGTATATTCTGCAGAAAGATGACGTGTGAAGCAGCAGCAGCAGCAGCACGGAACAGGCTCCGAGGCGTCGCCTTATTTATATTTACATTACACGTCACACGGGTAGACTCCCTCTGCTGATTAGGGGACTTCTCAGGGCAACCGGATGCATGCAATTTAATTTAGGCGTATCAGAGTATTTATTATTTAATAAGCACTCTGCCGACAAAGTTTACCCCAGTGCCTTCAGCTGGTACCGCGTCATCTTCTATGGAAAAGAAAATCGATGGATAAAAAAAAAAAAAAGCAGAGCTTAGAGCAGTAGCAGGGCTTTTTAAGCGCGGGTGTTTGCCCTCATTATGAGACACAATGTATGTAACAACAGGCCGCGGTTATATTTAGCAGAGGGCAGAGCGGGCTCATTCAGTTACCCATTTAAAGGGGAAGCGTTTACTTTAAGGACAGTCGATCTCTGTGGAACGCACTCCAGGCCCGCTTAAACAGAGCAGAACTGTGTCCCCTCACCCCCCGTATCAGAGCACATCACAAGACAGAGCACAATCCCATGACTGACTGGCTGCAGAGCAAGGCAGCAGAAGGTCTAGGTGTGAATATACGTGCAACCCCCTCCCCCCCACCTTTTGTTTTTGTGCTTTCCAATAAGGAAAGATCAAATTGATTTGTCAGTTCAGCTGGAGAGTCACGGTGATTCCCATCAGACCTGTGCTGTAACTTATAGATCGGTCAGCTAGAAGGAATCCATACATTATTCTTGGCACAAGTAACTGAAGCTGTTACTGGTAAAGAGACGTCTTGACCTTTTCCTTCAGTCTGGAGCTGTGCAGCGAGTTCAGTCTTATCTCTTAATTCGATAATAACGTCTGGAATGTCTTTACAGGCGCACGTTCCAGTCAGCGAGAAAATGTTCCGTACTTCGGTGCCCGCCCAAACACGGCGGCCTCAAACGGCACGTCTGCTAAAGCGTCTCCCCCTCACAGGTCCCAGCGGCCGCGGCTAATCCAGCCGGACGCCAGCGCAGGCAGGCCGGCCGATCTGACGTTTAGGTGAGCGGTGAGGAAACACCGCGGTGCGTCTGAGGTCACTCTGCGTGATGAAACAGCTCGACCTCCCGCTTTGTGTGTAAAGTCTGAAGCAATCGAAGCGGTGACCGGCAAAAAGTCCCCCGCGTGTGTGTGGGGGGGGAGCAGTTGACAGCGTGACCTCTCAGCAGCGTGAGTACGTAGGGAACGCAAAACATATTGACTGCTTGGCAAATGTGTTCAAACCCCGTGAACTCTTCACACGTCACACCAGCATGCTGGGATCGTATATGTTGGTGCATATCTCAGAGAAATGACATATGGTTTTCATTGTACTGTTAGCATTCACCCCCACTGAGTGAATACTTTGTAGAGGCAACTTTGCTGCTACTACAGCTGGAAAGGTTTGGGGTGTGCCTTTATTACCTTTGCACAGACAGAGACTGAGAATTTTGCCCAATCTTTTTAGCAAAACTGCTCCAGCCCACCCAGGATTGCCCAGCATTTAGCTCCATCCATCTTCCCAACAACCCTGACCAGACCTTCCATCCCTGTATGGGGAAAAAAAAAGCTCCCACAGCATGATGCTGCCACTACCACGGTTTACAGTGGGGAGGGGGGCTCAGAGGGATGTGCAGTGGGGTTCCTTTCCACCACACATGCTGGCCAGAAGGATCAATGACATCCACCCAGCATGATGCTACCACCACCATCTCTCACCATGAGGATGGTGCGCGTTTAGCATTAGGCAAAAAAAAACAAAAAGTACATTTTTTTCTTTGCCAGACCACCTTAATTCCTGTGTTTGCTTGTGGCAAGCTGGGCCATCGATGGTCCTGCCTGTCAGTTAAGGTGGATGATGATGTCTTGGTAGGTTGGCGGTTGTGTTATGAGAGATGCTCAAAGCTTGGGATATTGTTTAACAGATTTGTCGGCAGCTGGTTTTATGAGTAAGAATAAACCGTCTGTTTTTGTTTCCAAATATGATCAAATGTAACTATTGTGTACATTTTTAGCAGCATAGCTGCAGTACTCTGTGGTACCGTGTTATTTTCAGAGCAATATTTGTTGTTGTGACACTGTGTGCAGGGATAGGTTTATAGCGAGCAAGGGGGATGTTAATTTAAAGTTAAAGTGTCATCACAATAAATTCTGTAAATCTTGCAATAACAATTTAAGGCCATGTCGCCCCATGGCTATTGTTTTGAACTCAGAAGTTGGTTCTAGAAATAAGATCAAACCCAACCTATCAAGGCTCTAGCTGTACTACAGCAGTAACATAAATATGTTCAAACACTACAACGTGTTCAAAGTAAAGCTGAGCTATCACTTTGTATATGCGGCGGCCATATTGGAACTTCTGGGTTTCGTAAGACACCTCAGTGTTTTCCTGATAGATTTCTGACTTCAGGGGCTTTCCTGATCATTTACCCAGCTTGGAAATTGAAAAACTTTACTTTAAACATACAATGCAAATACAAAACAATGCTGTTGTTGTTCTTTTCTTTAAATAAATTCTGGTAGAAGTATTGTTTAAACTGTATTGAGAGTACAGTGGTACTTGTGAAACACAGAATGCAGTGAGGTGGTGTGTTGTAAAGGCTTTGAGAAATCCCCAGTGAGGACACTGGAAATTATTTCCTTTACAACATGTCTGTTGAAGACTTTGCTAATTTAACAAATTCTATCTCTTGTTTTCGTTGGTCTTTAAAAAAAACTCAGTCTCAACCAGGAAGCAGTATTTCCTGATGCTGCTTCTGCATATTCTGGAGTTTAAAAACGGTTTCTTCCAAGATCAGATGAATTTCACAGCTTCTGCATCCCTACAGGAAAATGTGATCGTAGTTACTAGTGAAAAAAAGAGAAGCCTGGTCATTCTGGAACCACTGACCAGAGCCGGTATCATGTGATGAGACATTCCTTTGCTAATTATCAGAACATTGTTCCTCTTTGCGGCTTTAATGGAAACAACACTTCTGAGTGTTTTGGGGAGGGCTGATGGCGAAACAGAGAAGAAGCAGGAAAAGACAAAAAAACAGCTGACCCTTTGAAATTATGGCCGTGATTCAGAGCCGACTCATCGGTCGCAGCTGCCTTTGGAGGAGAACGTGTGCAGGTATGTTGGGCTGCAGTCGTGCTGACCAAGCGCAGCCTCTTCATCAGATTTCACATCAAGGGTTGTCCTTGCTGTAGTCGCCGACATACACACCAGTTCACACACTCCCACACACAGCGCCGGCTGTTTTCAGGTCGGTCTTTCATTGCTCGGGCTATAAGCTCATTTTATATCCAGCATAAAGCTAAAAAAAAACAAAAAACAGTTCCCCTTAAATTCGTGCACCCAGATTTTAAACTGGGAATCCTATTTTGGGCTTTTAATTTAAAAGGTTTTAAAATCAAGCTAATCTTAAAGGATGGGAGCGTCTGCTTTGGGTTGTTCCTCCGGTTGTCTGCATTGACCTCTTCCCAGCAGATCCCTCCCATAGAACATGGTGAATATTTACAGATGAAACGCACGTAGGACGCAGCGCGACACCAGCGATCCTCCTATGTGGAGCGTGCATGGAGAACGGATCGTGTTAAGTGTTTCTAGCAAGTTAGCATCCCTTATAAAAGTAAAGCTATCATACTCTATTATTGGTTTATGGTATTTTATAGACTTCTGCACTGTCTTACTTCTGTGTTATGTAGTTAACCTGTTAAATCGGTGTATAATTACACTGATTTATACATGTTTGGTTCCAGTACCCACTGTTTCACAAAGGAAGGTTGCTGGTTCCGGGCCCATTCCAGCCTCCTAATCTCCCATTATTTACTGGAGGTAAGATATTCAGTGTTTTAAATGTAATAAAATCTCATTTCAGATATTTGGACCTATCGCTTTAAGACAGTAAAAAACAAAAAAACATTTGCGTAACTTGAACGACGCAGCGTAGGAGCTACTATTGCAAGCGGCGAGCAGCAAACAACTTCTGCTAAACAACTGTTTCATTTCTAGCTAAGAGCGTGCTCTCTAAGGAGCTGCACCTCCGCACGACACATGTAGAAAAATCCACTGAACATGAGGCTGATGAATCCACAATGATTTAAGGAATTATACTAAATACAGATTTTCAAAGGCCCTCATATTGAGTTGGCTGCTCCTGGAGTAGGATATAAAAAGAAAACCAGAGGTACTCACGGGATCGGACGGACCGCAGAATTCCCTGAAAGACTTTGGTACATCTGTGCCGTGGATCTCTAGGACCAAGCAGGGCCCAGAGCACAGCTCCGTCACCATACTCTGCAAACCAATTACAAACACGCAACAATAAACGCGGCTGCTTCTCGGGGAAACACGCGGGTTACGGCTTTAGATCATCCCCTGGGACACCTTTTGTCAGTCTCCTAGATCCTGTCGCCCTAAGCCTCGCTCAGCCTTTGTTTTTGTATAATCAAATGTAGCAAGTGACCGCCATGATGGCACAACACGGACATGTTGATACTTACAGGATATTCTGTGACGACGCCTTTGTAAACCTCGTAGAATTCCTCTGCGTTTGCCCGGTCCACGTTGAACTGTGAGAATAAAATGCACAAAAACACGGGGGGAAAACGAGATAACGAGTCAACAGGAGTCTGAAGAGAAGAAGACAGGATCAAGGAAATTAAACAGGCCCATGAATCAGATGGACATGCTGCTCTCTAAAGCCTGCCAGCCTTTAAGTTAGAAGATCTATAAAAACTGCTAATGATACAGTATCAGCATGGAGATTAGAGTATGAAATCAGCCGTGAATTCATATCATGTCCCTGTTAATGCGTCATGATATGGTGACAGTTTAGCCAATCTTGAGGTATTTTTATTAGGATTTTATAGGACACACTGACAAAGTTGTGAATAATTTGGAAGTTAAAGAGTACGACATCTTTACTTGAGTAAATACGTTATAGAACCACATTTGACCTCAGTTACAGCTGCAGGTCGTTTTGCCGTCTGTCTTTACTAGCTTTGCACACCTAGCGACTGAAATTAGTGGCCATTCTTTTTTTTTGCAAAACAGCCAGAAATGTTCAGTCTTGCCATAGACCCATAGTTGGATTTAGGTCAAGACTTTGACTAGGCCATTCTAACGAATGAGCATGCTTTGATCTAAGTAGTTTCAATGCAGCTCTGGTTGGTTTAAGGTTGTTGTCTAGGGGAGCCAGTCAGGGCAGAATTAGGTAAGAAGGAATCTTTAGTTTTTTCTAACATGCCTCTTCTGTAATAATAAGGTTTTATAGCAGTCTGAGTAATGACTTGAATTTGGTAGAGAATCTGTGGATGGAGCTAAACATTAGGGTGATGGCAAGAAGGCCCTTCCAACATTAAACAGTTGGAGCTCAATACCAAAATTAAATAATTATAATAGTAGTGGAAACAAGTGGCTCAACAATTATAAAAAGGGTTTCATTGCTGTACTGCCAATAGATTTTTCTATTGATTATCAAATCAGATCTCCAATCGTTTTTTTTCTCTCTCCAAAGTTAATAGTCCTTCTACATTGTTTGTATCAATGTTTTTAAATATGCACGTCACATTTTAAATCAGTAACAAACCTCTTAGTTGGATCAAAATCATTTGAAATGAAGGAACATTAAATCAAGGCGTAGGGATAAATCTGGCCTTAACTATAGCTCCATCCAGCTTCACATCAACACTTTGACCTCCTCTGTTCACAGCTGTTGTTGTCAGGCCTGTTCGTGTGTGAAAAGTTACCATTTCAAGAGCAGAGATTTCAAAACCAGCTGCAGATATGGAGTTCAGGATCTTCCCGGTCAGACCTGCGAACAGATGACACTGATTTATAGACGGCTGCTTGTGCTCCAATGACCTGAATGTCATCCTGACCACGCACCCTGCAAAAAAGCAACACGGAGAAAACTATGAGCATAATCCGATAAATTAACGGTGTTGATTATGGTCAGAACTGGGGTGTGAAATTTGTATACATTTTAGGCTTTGAATTATGGATTTAAATCCTTTTATTTGCAGGGTGGAAAGAAACAGCATACGGCTTTGCTGGATGAATGAATCTATTATCAACAGGGACAGTGGGGGGGCTCGGTCAAGATTCAAACTCGCTGCTACTCAAGATCAGATGAGACAAAGCTTAAGTTACTCGGCCACGATGGTAAGAGGTGTGTTCGAAGGAGGCCGGGTGAGGTCAAGCACGGTGGGGGCTGCATCATGCTGAGGGCCTGTTTCGCTAACTGTGGAGCTGGTACGCCGCACAGAAGGAAGTGGTATAGCGCCTGTAAAAGTCTTTAATTCTACCTAAATTCAACAGCCAGTGAGATGAAACCTGCCTTAGTTGCTCTAACAGCGCGGCGATCACAAACGCACATCAAACCGGTTTTATAACGGACAAACCTGGTTAACATTTACCTTCTGGACTTTCCCTGACCTCTACCCTGCAGGAAATGTACGCCTGTATGCTTAAAAGCCTTTGCCTTTGCATAAAAACAACCCATTTAAAGTCGCTCCACTGTTTCTGATAAAAAAAGAGGCGAAACAGCCAAGCAGAATGATACCTGGACCGTTCTCATTTTATATGTAAAACGTTTGTGGCGAGTGAATTTATATATATTAAACTTATGTGAATCAGAAAAATCCCAGGATATTGTTTTGTTCCTCGTCCAGCTGCCAGGACTGGTTAAAAACAAAGAGCAGCAGATGATTGTATGTAAACCTTTGACCGGCACTGCAGTGACCTCAGTTTCTCCTCTAGACGAGAGCTTTCCAGGGTACAGGTGGACGAAACCATCATTTCTGTCCAGTCAACCTTTCCGACAGTGAGATACTGAGCTGTGGCTCGTCTCCCTGGCTGTACGTTGGTGTAAAAACGCTGCAGCTGCAGCGGTGACATTGAAGGTCAGACTCTTATTTGAAAGAAGGCGTCGGCCTCATAATCTCAGTCTGACATCCAGATAAAAAGCAGCCCGTGTACTCATCCGACGAGACACTTTCCATTAGGTCTGAATGCTGCAGCGCGCAGACGTGACTTTCATTCCGGACCAGGTGCTGCAGCGCGCGCGTCGATAAATTCTTGTCTGGTTCCGTCACAGCCCAGATATGTGCGTAGGTAATAAAGCGGCCCCCTGAGTGCGCTGTGCCCTCCCCAGGCAGCAGCCTGCCCAGGATCAACGCGGCTCTCCGGAGCAGCTGCTGCCGCTGTTGCTAGGAGATCCCGTTCCCGGTGCCTGGCAACAGAAGTTTCTCTATTCCGGTCATGTCTGCGTGCATTTTCAGTCACAAGTTCCCGCGCGGCTGCTGCCATAGGCCAGCTTTCCAAGGCGTAGCTGACACGTAATATTAAGTGCTTAGGTGATCCTCGGGGGAAATCGCAGCGAGTATTTAGGTGCTATTTTTTTCTCAGCAGAGCAAATTGTTCAGCCTGGTTTACTATTTTTGCTCCAGAGCAAATATAATCCCAGCTGTGACGGTCCTGTCTTAAGCAGTACAGGTGCCGTCTCTCTAGGTACAGCTTCCCACGCAAACTTTGTGTGAGACAACTAATGGGATTTAGGAGACAAAAAAGCGGAACAGCTGTTAAAGCTTGGGGACGAGCACACCTGCTTCCACGTAGGCAGCATCGCCCTCTTCAAATTATGTCACCAGCCACCCCCCAGCGCTGCCAAACCACACTGACGACAGGGAAGGTGTAAGGTTCCAGTCAACGAGGTTGTGGCATTTCAAACTCACACCGTTGTGGAAACAACTAAATAAAATGAGCTGTTATATAAAAAAAAAAAAACACAATTGACGTTAAAACTACTAAGCACTTGGAAAACCGGAGGAAAAAAAATCAGGTGGAGAGAAAGGTAAACTTTACGTTGAATAGATTTCCCCTTTTGGATAAAACGAGGATACGCTCTGTAGAAAACTGGACCGGTGCCATGGAAATGCACACAACAGAGACCAGACCCGAGAGATAGCGTCTGACCGACATTAGACTGTAGCACAGGTCCACATGCCTCACTGCTTACCGTCAGCACATACAGAGCCCTGCAGAAGTCCTTCAAACCCTTAAACTGTTTCACGTTTTGTAAATAATCTGAATTTATACAGCAACTTTCCAGTCCCGACCACTCAAAGCGCTTTAGATTAGAGCCCCCTTCATCCAATCACACTCACCGACACGCAGATCGGTAGGCAGTTTGGGGTTAAGTGCCTTGCCCAGGGCACATCGGCATGTGCCAGGGGAAGCTAGAATCGACCCCGCAACCCTCTGACTGCTGCACCTACTGAGCCGCAGTCACAACATCGCATTTTGTCACATCAGGACCACAGACTGGAATGGGTTTTGCGTCGTGTATACTTGTGAAGTGGAATTTTTCCCGACAACTAAAAATGGGAGACGTGCGGCGTGTAATTTCTATTGAGCCCACAAAGCTTTGCAGAACCACCTTCTCCTGTAATTACAGCTGCGGGTGTTTTGGGTTGGGACTCTGCCAGCTTTGCACACCTTGAGGCTTTTCTCATGGATCCCTCCTGAGCACAACAGCTCGAGCTCAACCACTTGGGATGAGGACCGTCTGCCGGCAGCACCTCTCACGAGCCCAGATTCACAGCTGAATGTATGCTGAGACTTTGACTAGGCCGTTTCAACACACGGCTACGCTTTGATGGGAAACCATTCCACTGCGGCTCTGGCTGGATGTTTAGGGTGGTCTCTGCTGAAAGCTGCCCACTCCACCCCAGCCTCAAGTCTTTTGCAGCCTCTAACAGAATTGTCCTGAGTTTGCCTCCATCTGTGAAACTACACAGTTAAACTCGTGCTGCTAATTAAGCGGCTGGATTTCATTCAGCGGCACCAGAGGAAGGCGAGAGGGAATAGAAATACAAGCCTCACCATTAGGGTTATTATTTGTTAAAAAAATTAATAATTTAAACCATGCATAACTGTCCCCCCTCCTCACAGTAATACGCTACTTTGTCTAAGTTGCATCTACCACGTAAAACCCAATAATGGCTGTAACGGAACAGCACGGGAAAATGTTGAAGGGACATTAACGCTTTTCAAAGGCGGCGTAAATGATTACCACCATTAATCATTAAGATCATTTATCAGCGAGTTGATTGCGAGCTTAACTCTTGCTCAACGAGGCCTCGCAAACAAACAAAGCCTGCCCACGGCTCACGCGTGTTCCTTCGCCGGCTCCTCTCACGCCAAAACGCTGGAACGTGTCCCAGCAGGCACAGAACATGTGGATCTGCTGAGGGTACAGGAACGGTGGCGCTGTTCCACCGAGGCGTGGCAAAGAGTCGCGTCGGAGATCAGCCTGGACATGCAGCTTCACTAGGATCCTGCTCAGATCCGGTGGGCTACGGGTTTGTCTTAACGTGCAAGGCGGTACTACGTGAAAACAAGGAACAGCCTAAATGAACTATGAAGAAAATCAGCATCCTCTATACCATCAGTTCAATAAATATGATGGAGATCTAATTGAAAATATATTATTATCCCAAGAGACAGCATAGCTATCTGTTCAGAGAAAAGAGGCGGTTAAACAATGTCAGACGGGAACAGCAGTCTCTACAAAGGTAGAAGATAAGAAAAAGCCTGGCCCAAACCAGAATTGAACTAATGATCAATGAGGGATAACCCCCGAGGCAAACCCCAGGAGCAGGACTTTTATTGAACCATGCAATAAATAAGCAGAGCGGGCGCGGCGCAAAAACCCCGCGGGTCTTTTCTCGGTCAACAGCTTTTGTGTGCTTGGCCTCGGCTCGGTGCGGAGAATTTCCCATTTCACAGGTCAGAGCCCTGGTGGCATGCCCCATAAACAGGGATCAAGCCCGGGATTAGTAGAAATCCAGGGTCCTTTTCTGGTAACCGCGCAGCGTCTACGTGTGGCGCAAAACTTTTAACAGCAGTAGATGGAGGGAGCTGGACGCCATCACAGGACTCCGCTGCGTCACAGAATGTGGAAACACACAGAGCCAGGCGCAAGCTTACGTCCAGCCGCCATTAACGGGAATGCAATAATACGTTTGGGCTTTTAAAGAAGCATCTGAACCCTTTGTTGTGAAGAGGGATGGTTCACATCATTTTTAAGGCTTGCCTTTTCCACGCCAAAGGTCAGACAAACTGCGGCGAAGCTCAGCAGTTAAATCCCTGTGCCTTACTCGTAAAGTTAAACGTTAATAGCAGTAACTTCAGGAAAAGAAATACTCAGAACTCCTTAAATACCTAAGAGGGGTCCGTAGAAAACGACCTCTACTGATAATAAAGTGTGCCAGGGTTAAATGTGAGGCCACGGCAGCTGAAGCTTGGCTGAGATTGGACCTTCCAAGAGGACGGTGATGTCACGCAGAGCAGCAAATACCAAGAGTAGCAAAAAAAGAAGGCGCGAACTTCAGGATTATTCTTATGACTGTTTTAAAGTCGAATAAACATATGGAGCCATTTTCACGTAAAATGTGCCGAATTCTTGGTGCAATAAACATTGACACATGCTACATAATAACCCCCGGACGTCCTCCAGAACATTTACGATAGCAGACTAGAAGCGGTCCTTTAGCGCGGCCATTATTAACTGAGCCAGAAGCCTGGAGGTGATGTTTGAACTCCACCAGGGAGAGTAACACACCTTCCCATCATCCTGAAAGCTGCCAGTCGGTCGGCATGCCGTGCTGCTGCCGGTTCTCCCACACTCGCATCTTTTGATGAGTCGGGAATTTTGGAATAAGAACATCCCTTTGCATACATGCGGTTTAGTTTTGCAACCGTAAGGCTGCCATTGCGGCAGGTTTAGATCTGTTGCATGTTCGTATTCTGGGCTAGAGTATAGGTCGGGTTAAGTAAGTTAAGCTCGACCCGACCCCGCGGGCATAAAGCCCGACCACCACACTTATATTCCGGCTCTGAGGCCGGAGCAAACCTGACGTGAATAAATGTTTTATTTAAGGGATTACCGCTACTAGACGCGGTCAGTCCGTGCAGAGCCAAGCACCGTACCGACTTTTTGAATTGAGAAAGCTTCCTGGAGAGGAAGCGAAACGTCTTCACTACAGAAAACAACTCCAGTTGCTTTGTTTTTAATTTTTTTGGAATGACCATGACCTGGATGACTGAGAATCTTCACCAGCACACCGTACTGACTGCGCACGCAAGGAATGCTAGGGTAAACCTGCTGCTGCTGCAGGATGGGCTCAAACACTGCAAAAACAGAATTAAAAATAGGTAAAGTTTTCTTGAAATTAGTGTATTTGTCCTTGATTTGAGCAGGTAAAGAAGTCTATTTGCCAATGGAATTAGATTTTTCCACTTAAAATTGGAACAATTCATCTCCATGATCTTATTTCAAGTGCAGGATGTCTAGTTATCTTATTTTAGGGGTAAAAATACTCATTCCATTGGCAGATAATCTTATTTACCTGCTCAAATCAAGGACAAATAGACTAACTTTAAGAACATTTTACTTGTTTTTAGATCAGTTTTTGCAGTGTATCGCATGAGAGGGAGGGTCGGCCATAATGTTCTCGCGTGAATTTGAGTGACAGCGTGTGATTTGGATGCCGAGACGACAGCACCCGTGAAAAGCACTGAAAGCATAAAAAAATACAGTTTTACTCTATATAGACGAGAGTTGGCCCAAAACCACTAGTGATAATACTTCAAGTTTGCCATTATATGATGGATGAAAAAAAAAAAAAAAAAAAACGACATTTCCCGGGTTCTGGTTGACTTTAACGTAACTTATGTGATGACCTGACCTTCTGATATGGCGTGAGGCTTGATGATGCAACATGTGCAGTCTGTGTAGACGGCTGTGTTAGAGGGGCCGTGGCCGATGGTGGAGGGAAAAAAGAACTCAAGCTCCTGTCAGGACAAACATCACCAGAGCTTTAGTGGGAATGGTTATTTCTAAAAATGCAAAGGCCCGGGCTAACGGGACATAAGCGAGACGTTCTCACTCTAGCCGCAGCGGCGAGCGACTCGGAGCCGTGGCAAACGTTTTTGACGGCATCCGTCCCGAACTGCGCGCGGACACTCTGCGGCGCTTCCTTGCGCGCCACGGCGGAGTCTGCCGGGCCCAGGAGCTTCCTCCAGACAGACGTGGCCTCGTCACCCATCAGCTCCATGGCAACCGCAGGGCCTGACGACACAAACTGCACCAAGTTGCTGTAAAATGGAGGCAGACTGAGTTAAAAAAAAAAAAAAGATTTAAATAGAAAGGTGACCCTAAATGTGCTCCAATGTCATTTGGAACGATTATCACCAGTTCTGGCAAGGGTCTCTGCCCAGAGCCTGCAAATCATTTACACGGGCACTCACTTGAAGAAAGGCTTTGACTGATGTTCCGCATAAAAGTCTGCCGCTTGGCTCCTGCAATGCAACAAAACCATAAACCAAAGTTAATCTGTGACCAAGTGATCTTGGACTTTTAAAGGGCACTCTGTGTACCAGATTAGAGTCATTAAGAGCAGTCAGAGATAATTCTGGGCATTAGTCTCTTATCTTTTGAGAAATACAATACTTTTAGACAGCAAGTGAAACAGCCTTTTACTAACAAGGTCATTGCTTTACATAGTTTTAGTTTTGGACAGAAGTTTGCCAGCATCGATTTGTTGCAGGCAGTTTTGGGAAACTCTTTCAAATCGGTGCCTAGCCTTCAATTTAAGGTTTGAGAACAGAGCAAATCAGAGATGTGGAGAAAATCCGAGATTATAGATCTTTTTCTTCCACACGGTGGAAACCAGATATGTACATAGGCTGTATAAACAGACACATTACCTTTTGACATTAAACCTGACTAAACCTGTCAGGTTTAAACCTGTTTTTAGGCCAATTAGGGTTACAAAATGCCAAAAATAAGTAAGACGTATATTTCTTCATTACTTTCTTCAAAGTCAGAAGTTTACATTCACTAAGATCGCTTTGACTTTAAGCACGTTAGGAAAGCTAAGATGATGTCAAGGCCTTTGAAAAGAAAACAGCACTGGAGTTCAATAGGATCGTACCTGTGGATGTATACTAAGGCAAACGCCTCCAACACACCACCTCCTTTTGTGGCATCACAGAAAAATGGATTAAAAAAAAAATCAGTTGGGATATCAGGATTAGACCTGCTGGCCTCGACGACTCTGGTTAACCCGTGGGTATAAGATCCAGACGCCTGAAGGGGGTCATGTTCATCCGTGGAAGGAGTTCTTCTCCGGTATGAACAGCATGGGAACATCCACTTGTCACACTGTCCAGGAAGAAGACGGCTTCTGTGTTCCAGAGACAAAAGTGTTCTGGTGCAAAATGCAAAAGCAAAAAGCCTTTTGAAGATGCTTGCAGAAGACGCTAACAGGGTTTCATTATCCCCAGTGAAAGGGACCCTGTAGCGAGGGGAGCTAAAAGGCCACAGAGAGAGGAAGCAGCCGTCACAGCGGAATAGCTAGGTGGTGGTATTCCCAGGCTCTCAGGGACAAAGAGCTTCCTTTTTCCTGACCTGGGCTTAGATGGAACTCAAATAGAAGTGTTTGCTGATGCTAACTTTGAAGCACGGGGTTGGCAGCATCATGTGATGGAGGTGTGCTACAGCAGGAGCTACTGGTGCACTGCACAGAGCAGATGACGTCATGAGGAAGTGCATTCTGGGAAGACACTGAAGCAGCAGCCTGTGCACAAACGGGTCTGGCAAAAGCACGATGACTCCAAGCACAGCGCCACATTAGGTCAGTTTAAGGATAAAGTCAATGTTTAGCAGTGTCCATTGCAAAGCCCCTATCTTGGTCCCATAGAGACTCTGTGGGCAGAACTGAAAGGAAGCGTGTGAGCAACACAGCCTGACTAACTCACACCAGCTCTGTCTGGAGGAAGGAGCCACAATTCCAGCAAGTTATTGTCAGAAGATTGTGGAGGGACACCCAAAATGTCTGACCCAAGGCTTACGGTTTAAAAGGCGATTGCACCAAATATTAAGCAAATATATGTGAATTTGGAAAAACTTCAATCAAAAATTTGGAAATCCTAAGTGTCTTAAAACAGGAACTTTTAGTCTGATTTAATGTCACGCAGAGACAACAGAAAAAGGCTGGGTGTATTTTTACTTTTATTAAAAAAGGTCCCAGGGTCTGAAACAGTATTTCTAAACACGCCTCTGCATGTAGCGATGTCCTCATGAAGCACTGAGGAAGCAATGCAGGAAAGATTTAGGCCTTCTCCAAACAATAAGGTAACTAAAGTTGTACAGAAGTAGAGATTAGGGCCAGGGTTGTAAAAAAAAAAATAGGTAAAATGTCAAAGTATACATTTAAGCAGCATTATATTAATTATAATGTTTTCAGATAGAGCTCCATTAAAAAGCTGTTTTTTATTTTATTTAAGTCCGTCTCTTCCCAGTTTTCAAGCAGTGCCGTGGTAACAACTCTGGTTATTTTATCAGCTCTATTAGTGTAGATAGTAAAGGTATTATCACTGTTTTATTAAACAATAAGTTAGGTATAATACAAAGGCTATGATTATTGTTATTGCTGCAGTGGTAATTATTACAGATTTCACTTAAGTACTGTATATAGGAGTATATTTATTAAATGTTAAGACCACTGGAAGATCTATAAAAATGGCAAATTTCTAAATATCTATTGTAAGTGTAATGTAGTATGTTAATATTTAATCTGTGTGCTGTACAAATTAGAACATTAAGACGTCACCATGGTGATGCATGGAGGAGTGGGATAAAAGATGTTTATACCTCCACCAACTCCTCTGAATATGGGAAACTAATCTATAGTGTATACTATACTATTTGTATACCGTATACCAGTAATGGTAATAATAGCAGTACCAGCCGTGCTATTCACTGATAAGCGATGCTAAAAAAGTAGGAAAGATTGACTCAAATAATGTTATTTGTTTTAGTTTATTAGCAAACCCCCTTTTTTTCCTATGACAGCCCTCTTTTTCACACACGCTAACAGGTCATATTTTACTCTGAAAGAAAGAATTTTTCGCCACCGGGTCAACGGAGAGTAAGAAAAATCATTTAAATGCTGCTTCCTTAACTTTTTAGTATAGAACTCTTAGAGATAAAAGCAGAACTATTTGAGTGGCTTTTAACACTTTTTTCTTCATTTTAATACTAATTTGTGACGCAAGAACAGAAACGAAAAAGCCCTAATATCTCTGGGGGGGGGGGATTTTCACATCAGTCGTTTCACTTTAAAAGGAATATCCTGTGAAGCATCTTGGTTCTGCTTCTCCGTGGAGGACGCTTCGTTGGGCGTTTTCTCAGTAGTAGTGAGTGAGCTATTTTAAGCTATCCTTATCGCCCTGCTGGAGGTTAGAACTAATTTGATAATGATTAAACCTCGGCTCCTCAGGCACTTAATAGATGTAAGCCCCTTTTTTGCCTTGTGGCATGTCATATGTTTGCTGTGTTGCAGACCGCCGCGTTCATTCTTCTGTTGAAGCGAAGACGCCGCCAGCAAACGGACCCCCCCCCCGTCTCCCTCCCTCTGGCGCGAGATTACGCCTCGTAAATCACCGAGGAGAGCAGCGCTCTCATTCAGCGTTCTGTGGCAGGGTGACCTTACCATGTAAGCTTGGTCATTTTGGCTTTGGTCACGATCAGGTGGGAGGAGTAAATCAGTTCGAAGATATCGCCTATCCTGGTAACCGCGTCCGGCTTTACCAGAGCAAGAGTTCTGCAGCAAAGGAGAGAAATACACGATGTAAGATTTTACAGCACCAGGCAATAATTCACCTTGGTTTGTTTACACGGCAGCGACACGCGCCAAACATCGTCTCACGCCACTTTAGAAGACAAACATCTACACCTCAGCATTCCCTGCCTCTCATATGCCCATTCCTATTTTCTTTTTTTTTTTTTTTTCTTTTTTTTTGGTATTCTTTCTGATCCATTGTATATATGAAGATTCACTGTATATAACTGAATGCACCTTTCCTACTCTGCACCTTCTTGTATGAGCCGATGTGACGAGTGAATTTCTCCATTGTGAGATCAATAAAGACTATCTTATCTTATCTTATCTCTCCTCTCCCCTCTGGCTTTGGTCTTCTTCGCCCACTAGTGAAAAAGTCTAAACATCACATTTCATGTTTCTATAGTTTATTGTAGGTGGTTCACAGAGCACACTATTGTAAATGCTAAGCTGGCAAAGATATATGCAGAGACCCCTTGGCTTTTTTGGAAGTCCAACTTTAAGACCGTTTCAGAAATGCTGGGACATGGAATTGAGCCGTGCCCTCTTATTGCTATATTTGGTGTACCCAAACTTGCCCTGAAACTGTCATCTACACAAAGACATGTCTTTTCATTTACTTCACTCATTGCTCGACGCAAAATACTGCTATTGTGGAAAAGTAGGTCACACCACCATTTCTGACATCTTGGCTACATGATAAAATGTCATTTCTACAACTGGAAAAGATTAAATATGCAACAAGGGGATCAACAGAAGAGTTTTGGAAGCCACTAATGCAATATTTCAAAGCTTTAACTTCCCTCTCTGCTAACAAACAAACTGGTTCATTCAAGGCTGTTATTTTTTAATTATTATTTTTGCCTATTATTATTGTTTCAGCCCTGCCATAGACTGGCCACCTGTCCAGGGTGTACCCCGCCTCTCGCCCACTGACAGCTGGAGATAGACACCAGCACCCCTCATGACCGCATGATGGATAAGCGTGCATAGATGATGGATGGATGGATTGTTGTTTCATGGCTGCCATTTTACTTTTGATATGTGCATAGTGATACTTGATTGTATTTACTGTGTATTTCTGTTCTACATTTGTAAGCAAGACTCATACTGTGACGTGTCTCTGCACTCAGCATATTTGAGTGGGTGATGGGTGGGGGGGATGCTGTTTAATTGTAAATTTGTAAAACCTAAAACCTTCAATAAAATGTGTTGACAAAACCAAAAAAGACAAACAGATCTAATTCATACACAGATTCATACAGACAGTATTAAATCTATAGACATAGACTCAAAATAGTTATAATAATAATAAGAAGAACTAATAAACCTATTTATTTTCTTACTGCAAGGCAGCCTTGCTGGGTTATAATACGATACGGTTAAAGTAGGTTCATAATGCTAATGAATCAAAACCAAGCTAAGGAAGCCCAGCCGAATGCAACCATGTGGCCACATTGTTGTGGAACGGCTCTCTTTCACCATCTATGCAGATTTTTGAACAGTGAAGTTTAGTCTCACAAATGCTTATTTTGATTTTAAACCAGGATTTAGTTTAAGGGTCTTCATCAGGTCTCTAAGGGTCATTCTGGCTGTTTCCTCCAAGAAGCCGTGTTGCTGAACGAGCCGTCATCCTTATTCTTTAGTTGGCGACTTTCTAAAATTCCTAATCCTGTTTGTTTTGACGCAGAAACCTGAACCGGTGTGTTTTAGAAACCAAGGCTAAATCAGTGTTCTGAGGGGCAAACTCTACCTCATAAAGCAGCCCTGGTGGCGACGTCACACTTTGAAAAGACCCTCACCATACGGGCGGGGCTTTGTGATCTAGGAGAGATTCTAAAGCTCCCTGATTGGTTGAGTATCCCCAGCATTCAGTGTCCCATAATCACTGTAACCCTCAGATTGTTCAACAGCGAGTCTACAACTGGTATTGTTTGCAAAGTAGCAAAGGCAACATCAAAACCCAGTAAATACAAAGTTATGCCAAATAGTTTTGTTTTAACGTTCTTGGATGCTAATGTATTAATAAAAATCAGATGCTCGGAACAATTTGGCAACCTTTCGTATTAATCTAGATTAATCTCTTGACCAGGTGAGCAATTTATAAAAACCTTGATGGTTTGAAAGGTCTTCCATTTGACAATTATTGAGACCACTATGCTCTGGGGAACACTTATACCTTAAGAATAGCTTTTAAAATGTTTTCTATGATATAAAGCATAGCCCAGTACGGCAGTTGAGTGTCACAATAAATTCCCTGAACTTTGAAGCTACAGCTTTTTCTTTTTTGCAACAACAAGCGGTGTGAACTGTAAGACCTCTGAATATCCAACTATAAACCTCCTCTGCATAATTCAATCACATTTCTGTTTCCATTTAGTGAAGTCAAAAGTAATTAATATACACAATCTATACATTTTTTAATAAATAAAATTCAGGCAAGTGTGGTATGCATTTTTACTCAGCCCCCTTTGCATTGATCTCACTAAATAAAATCCACTACAACATTATTACATTGTAAGAAAGCCTAAAGTCCTTTGAAGAAGGTGCTCTGCTCAGAGGGGACTGGAATTGTACTTTTTGGCCCACATGGTGGCAAAAATGATGTTCACAGATCTGACTGAGCTCAAGTTGTTTTGAAAAAAAAAAAAAGATGGGCAGAAATGTCCGTCTCTAGCTAGCTGACCAAAGCTAGTGGAGAGAGACGCCTAGACGACAGTTTGTCGGTTGCCACGTGAACAAGTTCATGGGGTTTCCTTGTCTGCTTTGTGTCCATTAAGACAAATCTGTTCAAATTTGCTTTAAAAGTCGTGCCAAAAGTATCAAAGTTCATTAGGGGGAAAAAAACTTTTGCATCAGTCTTCATGACACTGCAGCTCAAGTTGCACACAAAGGAGACGTATATGTTGTTTTCTTAAATAATTCCTGCTCCGTGGATTATTGGGAGGTCACCACCCTGCACACAGAGGGGCTGACTGCTGTGTGGTACAGTGCGTACAGCGCCTAAAGCGGATAAGAGAGATTTATTGAGCAGCCTCTGAGCGGACGTACCTTTCTTTTTTGCTGCCGAGTTTGTTTGCTGTGTACTGATCTCCGTAATCTATCAGATTTAGCTGCCGTGAGAACACATTCACTCGATTCCCCACAAACAGGTCCTCCTGATGGATGTCGTCATATTTGGTCCTTCTCAAAAACATCCGCCGGTTCTTTACGTCAAACTGAGAATGAAACGGATTGGTAGTTTGCTGAGAACGAAGCACATTTGCAAAAAGCGTGGAGGATAAAAAAAAACAACAAATAACCAAAACCGATAGAGAGACCAGGAATAGTTTAGCGAATTAAGGGAAAGAGTACCATTTCTACGGAGCCATCTTGGGGGTAGTAGAAGAGTTGGTAGCGCCGCAGTAGGGCTGCAGTGGGATCATACCACTCAGTGAGAAAAGCATACCGGTCCTCCTAAAAAAGCCAAGTTGATTTAGATATAAATAAAAAAAACAGATTACATAACAATTTGACCATGCTGCCCTAAATCACAAGCCAGCAACTACATTAACAACCAATATTGTGAGCTAGAGTTGTCCAGGATCCAGATTTAGACTGCGAGGATAATCTGCTGTACATTATTGTTTACCCCAGCTACAGCATTATTGCATGCCGCCATGCACACGTCTTCCCAATGTTCAGTTAGCAAACGCCCGCTGGAGTTAAGCAACACAACAAAAGTCAACACCTGGTCTATATTAGCCTGGCATGACCAGACTTAGCTCCAAAGCATTGTGCTTGCATGAATGACGTGTTTACATTGCCCTCAAGGGAAAATTGCTTTCATTTGACACAGAATGGAAGCGAAGCCTTTTTGAATTATGACAGGAATGTGCCCAGTCACTCACAATGCCAGAATAAATGATAAAGCTAGGTTTCATGTCACAGTCGCACCCCTGAATCGTGAATCACGAGTCAGGCTCGTTTAAAACTGTGGGGAACAGGTTTCTGACCATCTCTTCCATGTAAAGAACTAGAGTTAAGACCTGGAATTGTTTAAAGTGTCAAAAACTAATGGTTCTGAGAAAAATTGACAATGACAAACTATAACCTATATAATATAGGTTGACCTTGACCTCCTTGTCTTAGCAAGAGGCACTGCTCATTTGGGACTCTCGCCACAGATAAGTGAACTGTTTGGTATCTGGTAATCTGCTGTTAGCTGGTTAATAGTTTCCAAAGTCCAGCTAAATCCAGACCAAAGAGCCCCTAATAAATCGGTGTTGACACAGATATACGTGGACTAGATGTGCTGTGCAACCCCAGTTAAAATAGGGCCTTATGAACCAAACAAACTTCACAAGTACTTTTGTTTCCCCTCCTCTGTCTTCTCTGACAGTGTGCATTGGTAAAGGCGTGAGCTCGGCCGAGAAGACAAAATAATCTTAATTTATCACGTTCCAGCATTTTCCCATAGCAGCTGCCTGAACCAGTTTGCAGGCGTTGTCTTGATGCCATCTTTCTTATAATTTCCATCACGAACCTTCAAGCCGATATCCGGCCTGTTTGCAGTACGTGCCACTGAGTTGATATTCAGCACAAAGCTGCATCATCATCCTGAAATGCAGCTTTCAGGATGATATATATATATATATATATATATATATATATATATATAACTTCATCATCACCATACCTATTTAGACGGATGGGAGAAGTGAATAGTAAATTCTGTCCCCTTGTACGTTTCCTGGAGATGATAATCTGTATCATCAGTGAATGTGGAAATATGGCTGACTGGGAACGGGGTCCATTCATCATCCTTTCCATCTTTATGTCCAGTGGGGGTCTACTTATAGAGCACTGCAAGTGCTACCAGATTTCATCTTTTAAAAAGGTTCACTGTAAATCTATGGCCGCTTTTTACGCGGTGAGTTTGCTGGTTGAGTCCAGGGTCACTCATCCACATACCCTAAAACGTTTGTGCGTCACCGGTGATGGTGAAGGTCGGAATATCTAGAATGATCGGGCCATTTCACGACATGCTTTGCGAATTTTACAGCATTTCTAAGTTATAGTGTAACCTAAATGTAAGAAGGAAACATTGTTTTTAATACAATCACGAGGACCAGTTTAGCTGAAGCTTTAGCTAACATATATAGTACGTAATGACCAATACATTCATTATTTAACAGCTTGGCAGCATTTAGTTGCAAAGCGGCGTGTTCAGGTATTAAGTATTTTTGATAGTTCAAACTGCTAATATTTGTATGCCTCCCAAATTGAAGCTTTACATTAGGATTCTGCTACCATGCCTCTGTTGCTAAGCTAACGTTAGCCAACAACAGCATATCTCGTTCTTTCTCATTCTGTACAAAGCTCCGCGTTACGCTGCGTAATCTGTGATTAATGTTAAAAAAGTAAAAGGTGTTAACTTACCATTTCAAGAAGCTAACTAACTCTACATGACCCGAAATGTTTGACTGTCGGTTTTATCAGACGTTAGCTAGCGCAAGCTATGCTACGTTTCTATAGTAACAGCAGGTACAACTCGAGATGCGTTCATGGCACATTGCAGACGAATGGTATTTTTCTAACGTGATATGTTTGTACCGGTCACAAACTCTCGGTTATGATAAGACCCCGAGAATTATTACGAAATGTTGTAAGTTTTGACCAGTTTGCTCTGTGTGGGTTTTTTCTTTCTTTCGTTTTTCTTTTTGTTCTTTTCTTTTTAGTTTTTTTCTTTTATTTCTCTTTTCTTTTTTTACTTCTTAAATCCATTCTGACAGACCTCTCTGTCTGATCCGTTGTCTCAAACGCCATCTAGTGGTGACATTAAATATTGCCAGTTCCTGTTATTCCTCAACATTCCGATTATCATGAACGCATCAGTTGACCATTACCCGGAAAGACAACACAGTAAGAACGTCAAGCGTCTTCTGCTTTTACTTATTTGTGTCTCGTGTTTCCTATAGAATAATGATTTTGTCTGAACAAAATGTTTTGTGTGTAATCCCAGTTCCCTCGTAATTCACAGCACCCACCATGTGTTCATCCGGTTGCCTAAAACGCCTCATCCTCAATAACGCTCCTTTGATCTTGGATGGTGGACTTGCAACTGAACTAGAGGCGCAAGGAGCTGAGCTACAGGTGAAGCAAAGGATCAAAGACACCTACTTTAGCTGCAGTCAAAGTTCAGCCAATGAGCGTTTAGTGCGTACGCTGATAATATGAGAATTTTGCTAGATATTGCAGCCCTCTTCTGTGGTCTTTCTGTAGTAATGTGACATATTTCAAAAGTTTTATATCTCTAAATAGTTTTCTTAAGACATGATTAGGCCCTTCACTCATCTGCTGCAGGGGGTTTGTGTGATGAACTTGTTGCATCCAGCAGAGGGAGCCATTAGGTCTATTCTTGGATTTTGCTCTGTCAGTGTGAAATATGTCCTAGTCATCGTTGCTTACCCTCCGGTACCTCTACAGCCCCTTGCTAAAGTATTCATACCTCTTCAACTTTTTCAACTTTACCAGCACATACGTTAACGTATTTTATTTGCAAAACTAATAGAAAGTAGTGCATACTTGTCGAGTGGAGGGAAAATGACACAAGGTTTTTAGTAAATATCTTAGTAAATATCTTTACTAATAACATCTGAAAAAAAATGTATGTCGGCCATTTTTTCGTCATTTAGCCTTTAAACCAGTTCCCCCTAAAAAAAATCCAGTGCAACCAATTGCCTTGAAAGGTCATCTGAGTAGCAAAGAGTCGGCCTGTGTGTTATTTAACTTCATTATAAATCCAGCTGATCTGTTTTTGGCCTCAGAGGTTTGTTAGAGAACATCAGTGAACAAACAGGAGCCGGAAGGCTGAGAAACACGGCAGGCAGGCCGGGGATGAAGTTGTGTAAAAATATAAAGCCAGGTTACATTACTAAACAATATCTCAAACTTTAACCATCCCACAGAGCTGTGTCCCATACATTATGTGAAAATAAATAAAATAAATGTGGCAAGACTGAAAATCTAGCAAGACTTGGCCAGCAACCTAAATTTACAAGCCAGGCAAAGGTGTGCATTGATCAGAGAAGCTGTCCAGAGGTCCCATGGTAACTTTTTGGAGGAGCTGCAAAGAGCCACAGCTCAGGTGGGAGAGACGACTCTCTTACTCGTGCACAGCACCAAGTTCTGAAAATGGTAGGAAAGTGTCATAAAGGAAGCTTTTGTGGAAAGAAAGCCTTAGAAAGTCCGGTTCTCTGTCAGCCACAAGCAAGATGAGAACAAGATGAATCTGTCTGGTCTAAATGCTAAAGGTTATGAGCGATGGAATATCAATCAATTACGTGCCTGGTTTATGGCCACTTTGTAAATAGATCTCATTAGGTGTTTATTTTACTTTGCTTTTTCAGTTTGTACTGAAACAAATGCCATCTTAGAGATTAATGCTTCATTAGAGAGTACAGTATGTTTTCTTTCATTTTTTTTTCTTTCTTTTTTTTTACTCACAGGTAACATGTTGTTTTTTTAACCCTGAATATCTCTGACGTGGCTCACAAGACACGGTGGCCTTGATATTTGGTTCCACCGTCAGCCAAACGCTCGTGGTTTTCGACAGGTGGAATGAAACGTCTCTTTGTCTCCAGGGGGATCCTTTGTGGAGCGCCAGGCTTTTGCACACTAATCCCCAGGCCATAAAAGAGGCTCATTACAGGTAGGTTCACAGAAAACCTTAGAGCTGCAGCTAATTGCAAATTAGATCTCGCTGCTTTTCTCCCAACCCAGGCCGATACAGGAGCTGCGATCAATGAAGTTATTCATGGAGCAAGTTTGATTGATCTGTTGAATTAGACGGAATAACTGTTGTATTTTTCCCTCTAAATCTCAAACACTAGCTGTGCGGTCACACTGCTTAATAAGAGCTGCCAAACTCCCAACAGGTTTCTCCTCAGCGGCGCCGACGTCATCTCAACCGCAACGTACCAGGCGAGCATCCAGGGATTCGTCCAGCACCTAGACGTGAGCGCCGAGCGGGCCCGGGAGCTGCTGATGTCCGGAGTGCGTCTGGCCAAGGAGACGGTGGAGACCTTTGCCTCCGGTAACCGATCTGCGTGCGTCTGGAACAGTTTGACACGGGAGCCGAGCGTGTCCGTAAAGCTGTGACCCGCTGTGCGTCTGTTCCTGTAAAGGGGAGCGGAGTCTGCTGGTGGCCGGCTCAGTTGGACCGTACGGGGCCTTCCTCCACGATGGATCAGAGTACACCGGGGCTTATGCGCAGGAGATGAGCGTTGAAGTGAGTGGCTTCTGACGGACAACCTGGGCGTGGAACGACAAGGACACAAACACCACAGTCCTTTGCTACAACTTTAGACTTTCTGTATGTTACGACATCAAAACTAGGAACCTCTATGGATTTAAAGGCGATTTTATGATTCATCCCATAATGGGGAGGTGGAAGGAAATAGATGCATGGTTTAAAAACACTTTCTGAGAAGTGTGGCGTGCACACTTTTGCCCCCCAGTCAATATTTAAAAAAGGCCAAGAATTTGTCCTGATATTCTGTATAAAATAACTCAAGAGCAGTCAGACTGAATGGGTGCCGTCAGTGTGCGAAATACCTGTCAATATTTGGGGGGGGGGTCCCCATCTCCCGATTGTTGCGCAATACCGATCTAAATTTTCTCAATATGCAGTCAGTCGGCTTATAAAGTTAGTTTTAATTTCAATTCTTCACATTCACCAGACATACAAGGACTTGAGAGGACATTTATCATTCAGTATATAGGCACAACAGATAAGATCCGTTCCTAATACTAACATTTAAACATTTTTAGTATTAATTGTTGTCAACGTTACGTCTTTCTTCTGTTTGCCGCGATCCTGGCTAATTTGCATACGCGAACAGGATTGGCTGGCTCCACTTGGCAAAAAAACAGAACATATTTCCCCCTGGGATCATTAAAGTATGTCTGATTCTGATATTTGTGAATAAATGTTTTGAATTTTAAATAGTGGAAATGTTGAGGTTATAACATTTTTTAGTGACCATTAGTGACAAAAAAATATTTCATTTTTAATTTTTTTGACACAATTTAAGACCACCTTTAAATTTTCCTTTTGAGCATTTCCTGGGGGTCTCATGGGTTAATTGGGGAGTTGAGCCCCCCCCAGACCCTCCCGTATTTTGCACTGTGGGTGCCGTAAAACATAATTATGCCTGAGTTTGGATGGATTTGTCACATAAAATCTCCGGCTTGACGCCTCTTGTTTTAATCCTTGCATTTAGGTGCTTATTCATTAAGAGAAATGTCGACAAATGGTCCGTCTGTCGTTCTAGGAGCTCAAACTATGGCACAAGGCACAGGTGGACTGTCTAGCGGCAGCAGGGGCCGACCTCATCGCTTTCGAGACCATCCCGAGCATCAAAGAGGCCCAGGCCGTGGTGGAGCTGCTGAGGGAGTTCCCGGACTGTAACGCCTGGCTGTCCTTCTCCTGTAAGGTAACCACTGGCTGCCAGAGTCTGAAACTGCCGTCAGCTGGCTTTAAATTCACGACCCCTAAATGGCGTGTGCGTTTTTTCACCAATGACGTCCTCAGGATGAGAGGCACATTTCAGACGGCAGCCTGTTCGCGGACGCCGTGCGGACCGCCTGCAGGTCACCCCAGCTGCTCGCCGTGGGAGTCAACTGCTGCCGTCCAGCCGTGGTGCAGCCGCTGCTGGACTCCGCCCGGGCGGCGCTGGGCCCCGACACGCGCTGGGTGGTGTACCCCAACAGCGGCGAGGACTGGGACTCTGAGCGGGGGTGAGTCTGGTGACTTGTGCTTTCACTCAATCAGTTGCTCTCACCAAACAGCTGTCTGTTTTTTTCCCCGTTCCTTCAAAGATGGCAGGAATCAGGGCAGACTGCGGGATGGACGCCTGAGCTGAGCCGCACGTGGGTGAAGCAGGGGGCTGCTCTGTTGGGTAAGGTCAGATTCTGTCTGCCACTCATTCATGTCACGTTTCCCAGCATGCCCTCTGAGCTTCATCTCTTTGTGCTCCAGGTGGCTGCTGCCGCATCGGTCCTGCTCACATCGCAGCACTGAGGCAACAGCTGAAGGGAAGCAGCACATCTTCATCAGAGTCAACCAACAGCCACACCTAAAGCCAGATAAAACCAATCAGTTCATCATTCCGTCAGAAGGCCTGGCTGCAGGATGTTGCTCTGAACCCCACGGAGGATCGGCGAGGTTGCCCCGATCTTTCTCCTGGACTGGTCGGCTCACAGAAACGATTTCAACGTGATGATTTAACAGATCTGCCATGAAGACTGCAGAAGCTCTTAAAGCTCTTCTCTGTATCAAATTAAATTAATTAATTTAATTAATAAAGTGATATTCGAACAAACAGCGGATCATTTTTGGTTACCTAATACAACTTTTACTTCTGACCAGCAGTATTCCTCTACATTATGAAGCGCATTCACAGCCCGTGACTGTAGACTTCATCAAACACATTTTAGCTGATTAGATGACATCTGGACAATGTTACTGGGCTCATTAAACCTCAAGTGCCTCGTACATTACAACCAGAAACTTCAATGTACTTTATTATGGTATGCTTTATACAAAATAGCTCAGAATTGTGAAGTAGAAGGAAATTCTTTTTTTTTTTTTTTATAAAATACATCTGACATATTGAACCATGTTGCACTGCACAGTTATTAAAAGTCTTGCACGCCTTAAATCTAGCCTGTACGGAAGAGTGGCAAAAATAAAACCATAGGAAGGAATTTAGACGACGCGGCACTGTTTGTAAGGAAAACGTCATCGAGGACAGGGGAGGTGGTCAGAGCTGATGGGAAGATGGATGCAGCTAAAGTCGCTTTCGTACCGAAACAAACTTTGGCCGGTTTAAAAACAGTTTTTAGGTTCCAAGACTTTAAACTTGGGCGGATTACTTTCTAGCATGACAACAACCTTAAACATCCTGACAGCACTACAAAAATGGCTAAGATCAGAGCATATTCATGTGTCCGACTGGCCCAGTCTAAGTCCAGACAGAAAACCAATCAACAGTCTGGCAGCAATGAAGAACTGATGTTCGTGGACACTCTCCATCCTAGCTGACTGAGCTTGGGGTATGTTGAATAATTTTTATTCCACCTGTGTTGGTTTCCTCACACAGAATCCCAACAAAACACATTCCAGTTTGTGGCTGTAATGGGAAAAAATATCAAGGAGGGCGTATACTTCTGCAAGGCAGTATGTGTGCTGACAGTAATCAGTGATAGGGTTGTAGACTAGTTAAGCCCAAAATGAACGACACACCGGCCGGATTTAGGGCCGACCTTTTAATTGTACCGACATGTTACGTCTGACAGGAAGTGATCGTAACATTTTGGAGCGGACCAATCAGAGTCCTGACCTTCATCTGATAGGGTGATGGAAAAAGAGGCCTTCCAAACTCAAAGACTTGGGAGTTCATCAACAAATATATCATTTTAGAGATGACCGTCTCATTCCTTACCACACACATGGCTCTTGGTTAATTGAAAAGTATAATGTAGATCAGTATTTTTCTCTGGCCTTTTGCTGCTGTTGTGTGCATTTTTGATGGAAGAGATTGAGTTTTCTACAGCCGAAGTCTCTGTAGGTACAAAGCTGGTTGAGACATCTTCCTGAAGACATGCAGCTTTGTCTCATGAGGGCTGAATATAAATGCACATCACACTTTACAGATTTTTATTTTCAAAAACAAATGTTTCCAAGCGAGTAATATTTACCTTCCACTTTCTAATTATTTACCACTTTGTGTTTGTTACCGTCTGTTGACCATGCTGCGGTCACCCCAGATTTTTTAATGAATAATATGGTGTTTCTACTGTGGACTACTGTAGGAGTAAAAAGACTCATGAAACCATAATTATAATAACCATATTTAATATACCCATTCAGAGGTGTGTACAGCATTATAACAGTCTTTCTTTCATCACATTGGTGGAGAGGATTTATAATGCATATGTGTCCCCGCCGACACGTTTATCCAATCAGTCATTCTGTCCAGTCTAAGTATGTCAGCTTCTGGCCTCCAGAGTCTGTTTATCTGTGATCTCCATGGTAACCGATAGTTCAGTCCAGTCTCTGGGGTCACATTATCTCTTACATTTGGTCCATCTCAAAAATCCCAATATAATACACAAAGGTTTGCTGGTGTAATATTGCATGAATAATTTTGCAAGGTGCGGTCGTCATTGAAAGAAATGGACAGTTCCACAGTATTATATAAAAAAAACATATTTTATTGTAAAATAAATAACAAAACTCACTCGAACCGGCTTGCCTAATCCCATCTGTTAGCTGAGACACAGATGGGATCAGAATAGTTGCAAACCAAAGTGAGTGTTGGAGCATTGTGTTCACAGAAATGAAGCATGAGGATCACATTTTTAACAGCTTGAGATGTGATAGCCATTTACAGCTTTCTAAAAAAAAAAAGAAAGAAAAATACACATATGTCACCGGAGGAGTCACAAATCACAGGAGAACATCGGCTGCTTTCACAACACATCATCTCCACCTAACAAACCACTGGGAACCAGGAGGGAGACATTTCCCCTTTCTGTAGCTGTACAAGGTGTGTCATGTCAGAGCCACGGGGGATGCTGGGTAATGTTGTTTTCTAGGCTGGCTCAATATGAAGCACATAGGTACCACTCTGATAGGCTTGAGGTGAAGGAGAAGGATCTGGAATAATGTTCAGACAAGTGTGTCCATGATGAGGAGACACAGGACATGAAAAATAGTGGAGTGGCTTTAACATGTAAGAGCAGCATGTTTATGGCATTTTGCCTACATTCAGGGGTGACAAAAAAAAAACATGTTTCTGATGTTTAAAATAGGTTTTTAAATCTGCAAAAGTTGACACAACTCCATGTTAATTTCTAAAAACCGATTTTATCCATCCATTCAAAATATAATATGCTCTCCCTACACAGTTACTCAGTCTAGGGTCCACTGCAGATGATTTAACAGGAGAGGGAACGAACCCTCTGAATGTACTCTCCTTGTTCCATTCATCCTCCTAACTCACCCATCAGGTATTACTGAATACCTGACTTTTTGCGTGAAAAAGTCAACTCTCTGCCACAGAAGACAGTCCACTTCCTCCTCTAACTCACATTGTAAACAGCCAGTTGTCCCTAAAGGAGCTTTAGGTTCCTTGTTTGAACAGGTATACCAAAAACTATGCAGTTCACTACTGATCTCTGGTGCTGGTTAACCTTTGATCCACCGAATCAGATTTCAGAACACAGCAAAGGTTGAGAACACTGAAGAGTGTGTGGATGTTATATCAACTTGCGAGTGCTGACTGGCAAAAAAAAAAAAAAAAAAAAGATTGGATTTGTCATTTTCCGACTGGTTTCAGCCTACGAAGCTGAAATCTGTCTCCAGTGTCTGGGAACGTCTTTGTTGAGATCTCCTGGTTTAATTTCCTGCGGGAAACAAGTAAGTCCTTAGTCAGTGCTAAATGAAGGAGCAAATGTATCAGTTGAAGCTGCAACTACACTGTAAAAATAATAAAGTAACTATAAAAGTAACTGTTCAAACACACACCATGGTGGAAAAAGGTTAAAGATGAGATGAAGTCACAAGGATGCCTGACACTAGCAGAGACCTTTATACAATATTAAATTTTTTATTTAAAATTACAAAAAAAAAAAAAGGCCTGTCCTTTAAAAGCCTCTGCTCTGTTTATCAGTCTGTGATGTCCTCCTCCAGGTCACTCGGTGAGCTCCTCTGTCTGTACTCTGTGGTGTTGGACAGCCGTTTCCAGCTGCAGGTGTCCTTCTGGCTGCCCATGCTCTGCGAGCGTCCCAGCTGGGCCAGGCGCTTGGACGCCGTTCTCTCCTCGGACTCCTCGGCCGCGCTGCCGTGGGCCCGGTCTGTGCTGGCGTGGTGAAACTCGTGCCGGAGGTTCTCCAAGTTCAGAGCCCAGGGGCCGAGCTTCTGCCAGTTGACCCTCTGGAAGGCCATGATGCAGTGCAGGTTGCCGCCCACCTGTCAGAGACGTCGTTTAGTAAAGCACCGTATGGATCACTGCAGGTCAAAGCCCCTTTTTTTTTAAAAAAAGGGCATAAATCCAAAGGTTTTCTTTCAATTTAAAAGAAACATTTCTAGTGTTGAGGCTTTAAATATGGCACGCACTAAAAAAGAGCACCGTAAGTCAGTACCGTTAAGCCCAAAATGATTCTGCAGGTAATCGTTTAAATTTGTCAACACGTTTCTTCTCACTGGAGCCGATACTAATATTTTAGAGTGGCCCAGTCAACAAAGAATCTGTGATTAGGGTGATGGCAAGGAGACCTTCTACATTCAAAGATATATTATTAATCTATCAGTGGAAACAGCCAAAAAATAGTCAGAAGAGCTGATTTACTGTAATAGCAATAAGAAAATTTAAACTCCTTTTACAGCATTTTCCTTTTCCTTTGTTTGCATTTTCCTTTGAAACTATGCATTTTACATATTTTCCTTTGAGATTTAGCCGTCTCTTAAATAAGTCAATATTTTCCAAAGAAGTCTAGATGTGAATGTTAGGAAATCTTTCACGCTATCCCAGCCTGTCGGGTCTGTGTGGGAACCCTGGCGTTAGTCTACCAAGCGTGAGAAGGGGAACCTTTTTGGTTTTGCGGCGCTGAAGCCCCCTCTCGGTGTGGCGGATGTCCAGGTACTCTGGGTTCTGCGTGTTGAGGTCAGTCACGATGTCCAACCACCTGCATAGAGAGACGTTTCTGTGAGCAGCTCAGCAATGACCGCACAATTACATTTACCCAAAAGAAAATCTGGACCGGGACCTACTTTTTACAGTGAATTGCTGGATGTTTTCTACTGGGCTCACCGATTAAGATCCAGTGCTCCATCTCATTTGTGGGTGGAGGACCCCTTCACACAGGAGAGAAGCATCAATTAATTTCCTTTCCTGTTTCCTTGTATCTCTGGTAACTGATCGTCTGTGGGTTGATTTTGGACTCGGAAGCTGCAACTGGCCATCTGGCATTCTTCTACTCATCAGCAGAAGATAAGTCACATGACCAACCTGTAGGCTTTGGCTGCTTTCAGTGGCGTAGCCTCAAAGCCCACTGGGCAGAAGTAATGGTTCTGACAGTGGTAAATGTAGGCCATGGACTCATCCTTCAAGCCCTGCGTCAGCTTCATCAGAGCGCCTTCAGCTGAGGAGCAGAGAGCAGCTGTGACTCTAAACGTTACTTTTGAAGGCGCCACCGAGACGATCTCAGCTGGCGGGGGACACACTCACCAGTTTCTCCTGCAGTCTTGTGTTTGCCATGAGGTTTGTACAAAATGTAGGAACAACCCCGCACTCGGAAATTGTCGTTGAGTTGCCTGAACCACCTATGGGGGATAGAGAACAGGTTGTAGGGGTGTAATAAGGGGGTTTCTTTAGTTTTTTTTGTGAAAACAGGAGAAGAAAACATGGTGTACCGCATTAGCGTCGCGTTGCCTGTGAAGGGGCCGAACTTGATGTCTTCAAAGGGCGGCTGAAAGCCCAGGATGTGCAGCGCCTCCTCCTGAGAGATGGGTGGAAGACTAGCCAGGCAAAAACCAACATGAGGTCAATTTGAAAACCTGTCTGAAGAGACGATCATTAACTTAATATCAACCGCCGAGTCCTTCCTCAGATTATTATTATTATTTTTTTTTTTACATCCAGGCGGTCTGTGAGGGGTCGCTTACTCGAGCGCCACTAAACTTTGCGTTTTATGTAGAGATTGTGTCCACACATTTGACATTTTTTAAATCTGCTCCTAAGAGCCACCTCTCTTCTCCTTGGCTTTTGACCGAGTTGTTCATTTCTTTTGATGTTCCTCCTGTCTATGTCTTATTTTCTTGTTGCTCCTTTTACTTGAATTTTATTTTCTTATATCTTATTATCCCATCAATCATTAAAACCAATCAATCCACCCCTACTGTAATGCAAGGTTTAACCATCTCTGTAGGGGTAGCAACAAAGCTGTCCAAACAGTTTCAGTATATCTTCTAAGATAAACAACATTTATTTCTCTTCACAGCTGTATTTGTTCACATCTATGGGATTTATGAGTATACGTCATAAAAAGTCCCCCTTTTTTTTTAAGTGAAACTGTGCTTTGCTTCAATGAGCCACATCTGCAAAACAGCACTGGAGCCCATCCAGATCCAATTCCCCTAATCAGCTGTTGGCCCACGCCTTTCTGTAGGGAGACGTTGACTGAGATGGAGCGAAAAACAAAATGTGTCCCGAGAAAGTTAAACCTGGCTGATGCAACCAAGGACACCGGCAGAGCGTTCAGGAGACGTGATGTCTTGCAGTACGAGCTGCTCACCTCCCTGCACCCAGAGTGCTGTACAGGAAGTTCCAACAGGACACCAGAGAGGAGATGCCACAAGACGTCTTGTACTGCGGCCGACTGATGCAGTACCTGCAGGGACAGAAAGGTAAATCCTCAGATCCACAGGTTCAACGTCACAGCGAGGAGTTCTGACACCGTTTACATTCTGACCTACAGTTCACCCCTCTGACCCGTTTCAGCCTTAATATTTATTTATAATGCCGAAATCCAATTAATCCACAACCCCAAACTTAGAACTCCAAATCTCAAGATAATACAGTTGAATTTCCTGTGATAGACGGACACAAAGTAGCCTATAATTGTAAAGGGGACGGAATATGAGACTCTGATTCAAACTGATTAACAAATAAAAGTATCTGGAAAATTTGCTGTGCATTTTTAACCTCCAAATAAAACACAGTGCATGCTGTCTTCTGTAACCCCCAGTCGGTCGAGGCAGATAACCGTTCACACTGAGCCTGGTTCTGCTTGAGGTTTCCTCTCCACTGTCGCTTCATGCTTGCTCAGTATGAGGGATTGCTGCAAAGCCATGGACAATGCAGACGACTCTCCCTGCAGCTCTACGCTTCTCCAGGAGTGAATGCTGCTTGTCAGGACTTGATGCAATCTACTGGGTTTCCTTAGATAGGACTCTTTTGGACCAATCTATATAATCTGATCCAATCTGTATAATCTGACTGAATTTGATTTTGGAAAGTGCCTTGAGATGACATGTTTCCTGAATTGGTGCTATATAAATAAAACTGAATTGAGTTATTTGCCTCCAGACGTCACCTAGAACTATTAGTTGGGCGCTCCAAAACTGTGGCCTTTACAGTAAAGTAGCAGGAGGAAAACCACGAGGAGTTCCGTTTTCTGTTTGCCAAAAGCCATTTAGGAGACGCAGCTCACACGTGGAAGAAGCTTCTCTGGTCAGAAGAGACCAAAATCTTACTTTCTGGCCTATTTGCAACACCAAGTGTGGTGCCAAGCTAACCGCGACCACAGCATCCCATAACGACTAAAGGTGGCGGCAGCATAATGCTCAGGAGAACAGGCGAAACACTTCAAGTCTGTAGATGTGAAAGGCAGGTGAAGGTGTGTCACAGAAGACTTAAAGCTGGCATTGTGGAAGGTAGTTCTACAGGGGTATCTGCATAATTAAATATTTGGCACATTTGTCTTACGATCCTACAAAAATACATTCATGTAGGGTCAGGGAATATAAAGATTTCTGCAAAGCACTAGAAACAGGGTTTCTTGCCACGCCAGCCTAGGGCTAAATTACCATCTTCTGAGGTCCAGCACTTTTCTCTGTTTGATCTCCTCCAGAGACGCGTGGACCGGCACATCCTGCAGATTCCTGCTGGGTCTGTCTGAAGCCCTCATCTTCTTGGCGCTGCATTTCTTCCCGTTGCCTGAAACACAGAGAGTGGCTGGGCGCTGAGCATGATGGGATTAACAATACCGTCCGACAAGCTTAAACGCTGACACAGAAACCGTTCAATGCAGCCGGGAGGCGCGCCAGCTCACTGGGTCTCATCTTCCTCGTGAAGACGGCGTTAAAGTCCGCCGTGTCGATCTCCCACGCCAGAAGAGGCTTGCCGTGGCCGGACGACGCCTCCTCCTCCACGTCACAGTCTCCGTCCGACCCCACGGGACCCGCTCCGGTCGGACCGCCGCTCAAGTCGGCGGAGGGGTTGGGCCTCCCGGGCGGCGGCCCGTCCTCCTGCTTGTTCCTGGCCACCTTCGGAGGGCAGCAGTAGACGGAGGCCGCCTGGTTGAGGAGGGCGTAGTCGGAGCAGACGGTGTAGAACTTCTCCCGGGAGTGGGTGACCGGGCACGTCCACTGCAGGTGGAGCTCTGCGCTCGAGGCCCGCCTCAGCCTGGCAGCGTCCCGGGCCAGGGAGCTGATCAGCCCGCGGTCCTCCTGCTCCCCCTCCGCGGGTCTCTGCTGCTCCGCGGGCCCTTGGAGATTCGCCCCCTGGCCCTCCGACGTGTTAGGCATCTGGGCGCTGCGTGGGCGACGGCTGAGACCGAAGGAGTCTCTTCTGTGGATGATAATAATAATAATAATAATAATAATAAAAATAAAAAAAAGCACAGAGATGGAGCAAAGATGGAGGTGCAGTGACAGACACTAGTTTCAGCACATGAAAACCATCTTTATACAGCGCCACGACTCACGTTTTTAACGCACACCAACGACATATAACAAAATATCGGGTTACCTTCGATCGAAGACGAGTAATTTATTAGGTAAGCAGAGAACCAGCCCGTCCGCCCCTCAGCCGTAACCTTAACCAAACACCATGTCACCTGTGAAGCTGAAGAGGCGCAGCTACATCCCTGCTGCTGCGCTGGAGGAAGCTGGCGTAAACACGCCCTGCTGTGGGGCTATTATTATTATTATCCCCCCATAGCTCTTTAAACTGTTTCCGGGGAGCTCAGAGGTCAGCTGACTGCTATCCGCCTCACAGCGACGTTCACCGAGCGACAGGCCGACCGGAGCAAACAATTATCCCGACAGGAATCCCGTTACTTCGCCCTCCTGACCCGCATCTGCTTCCAGAGACTCAGCGGACTGTACCATTCCGGGAACCAGGCGGGGAGAGGGGGGGGGGCTAGCAAAGATGTGACACTACTGAAAACAATAAACAGCATAAAATAATCCATACGCATTTGGTTAAAACCCCATTACATTTTAATTTAAATACTCTGTGTTTTATAGCACTGAAAATAAAATAAGTAACACTTTTCCATCACTATCTTGGTATCCCCCCCCCCCCGGCTTCGGTTCGCAATGAAATGCTCCTGCATCTCTAAACCAATAACAAGAGCGAACTCCAGTGGGTGTTTAAACTTCACACAGAATAGGTAAGTTAGCCAATGTTAATTGTCAGTATTGTTTTAAGCGATATAAGCGGAGAATAAAACGTATTAAGCTTTTTCGAACAACTTTAAAACAGCAAAAGGTGAAAACTTACTGTATTAAATTACAGTAATTTGTAGTTTGTTGGCTGTTGGAGCCTCTGTTCTGATTAGACATGGAAGCATAGAGCATTAAAAATACATAAATAAAAACGACCATACTACTTGAGTCCTTCCTCGTTGTTATTTGTTACATTCCTCAATTTACTTTTTACAATGTAACAAGCTCAGTCAACAACTGGGTTTTTATTTCAAGGTGTTAAATAGTGACAAATACGTGCTGCGTATACTCCAGATTTGTATTCGTCAAAAAACTGGAAAACCATGTATGATTATTTATTGATTGATTGTCACTTTTCAATTACACACAAAAAAATCACATAAAATCCCAATGTGAAACATTTGAAGGGATGCGAACACTTTTGCAAGGCAAAGTAGAATGGAACTTTTAAATATGTTAAATACGTATTGTGTTTTCTTTCATCTGTAGGGATTCTGTTTTCAAAAAGGCTGAAAAATAGCTGGAGATGAGCCATTAAAGAAAAACAAAGTGCCTTGACTTTGGGAAAAACATTACCTTGGAGGAAACCAAAAAGTCTCCACTTGTGGTTGAATATTTACCAGAGAACAGATCACTCTCTTCTCTTCAAGGTCCAAGCCACAAATGCCACAAATGTCAGAGAAAGCTTTAGGCTACTAAAAGTTTGTCCTAAAATTTCTTGTTAGAACTAAAGAATCGCCTGGAGCCTGATGTTGACCCCTCTTAAGAGGCCAGGGTTGCCTTTTAGGAGGCAACGTAACAAAAAAATAGTTCAATAAAAAAAGTAAAACAGTATAAAAAGCTTAACTGTAACCTTCATTTTTAAGTGACTACAATTTTACAAGTCCTTACTCTGCCATCCTCTATTAACAGGCAGTTACATTAAAACCACTTTATATGTTCCCTTCTCAGTATGTGTCTGACACAGGAAGGTCAGTGGTTATTTGTGTAAATATAAATTGTTGGTTTGTGTGTTAGTAGGCCTAATGATTCCATCATGGTTTAAAGCAGGGGTTGGGAGATTATTCACTTCTATTGAGATAATAACCGCTTATAACATTTCAAAAGAGCTTGTCTTTGAAAATCTCAAACTGCCCCGTAAAATTTTATATGGTAAATCAGCTTGCTACAGTCCATCCTATGATAGTGCACGTTTAGCAAAAGCATTTGAACCTGTTTGATATAAAAATATCGAGCTTTACCTAATTGTTAAGTCTGGCTCTGCTCTTTAGATTTCTTTGAAAATAATTACTTGAAAAGAACAAACTGAGTTTTCCCAGACCGCTTTTTATCCCCGGATGGTCTGCTTCATTTTCACACCATTGCTAAAAAAACGTGAAAAATAACCCTGATGTCACTCTTGGTATGCTTGCTGTGTACAGGGTTCAATTCAATTCAATTCAATTCAATTTTATTTATATAGCGCCAAATCATGAAACATGTCATCTCAAGGCACTTTACAAAGTCAAGTTCAATCATATTATACAGATTGGGTCAGATTATACAGATTGGTCAAAAATGTCCTATATAAGGAAACCAGTTGATTGCATCAAAGTCCCGACAAGCAGCATTCACTCCTGGGGAACCGTAGAGCCACAGGAAGAGTCATCTGCATTGTACATGGCTTTGCTGCAATCCCTCATACTGAGCAAGCATGAAGCGACAGTGGGAAGAAAAACCACCCATTAACGGGAAGGAAAAACCTCCGGCAGAACCGGGCTCAGTATGAACGGTCATCTGCCTCGACTGACTGGGGTTACAGAAGACAGAACAGAGACACAACAAGAGAAACAAAAAAGCACAGAAGCACACATTGATCTAGTAATCTGTTCTACATTAGATGGTAATAGCAGGTGAGCCGTCTTCTCTGGATGATGTCACAGTTAACAGAACGCCAGACCAGGTGTACCTACTATGAAGAAAAAGAGAGAGAACAGAAAGTTAAAGCAGAAATGACAACACATAATGCATAATTGAAGAACAGTAGAACTCAATAGAGTGAGAAAATTAGATCCTGATATACTCCAGTAACCTAAGCCTATAGCAGAAAAACTATAAAGGTAGCTGAGAGTAACATGAGCCACTCTAGTTATAATTTTTGTCAAAAAGAAAAGTTTTAAGCCTAGTCTTAAAAGTAGACAGGGTGTCTGCCTCACGGACCAAAACTGGGAGTTGGTTCCACAGGAGAGGAGCCTGATAGCTAAAGGATCTGCCTCCCATTCTACTTTTAGAGACTAGGAACCACCAGCAGACCTGCAGTCTCAGAGCGAAGTGCTCTGTTAGGAACATACGGGGTAATCAGAGCTCTGATATATGATGGAGTTTGATTATTAAGGGCTTTATACGTTAGAAGAAGAATTTTAAATTCTATTCTTGATTTAACAGGAAGCCAATGAAGGGAAGCTAAAATTGGAGAAATATGATCCCTCTTGTTGATTTTCATCAGAACTCTTGCTGCAGCATTTTGGATCAGCTGAAGGCTTTGAACTGCATTTTGTTATAAAGAGGTGAACCATGACCAAGAAGCTGGTGATCATCGACACAGACTGCGGCATAGATGACGCTCAGGCCATAATGATGGCCTTGGCGGCGCCCGGTCTGGAGGTCCTGGCCGTCACCTGCGTGTTCGGGAACACGGCGGTGGAAAACGTGTGTCAGAACGTCCTGCGGGTTCTCTCCGTCTGTGAGCGCCAGGGGGTGCGTCTGCTGGAGCGAACAGGACTTCAGCGTGTTTTGAAGTTGCACGGTCCCTAATGAGAGCTTTACCTTACCTGAAAGCTGCTATGATTCCCACCGCTTCCTGCAGATTCCGGTGTTTCAAGGGTGTGCCGGTCCTCTCGTCGGAGTCGGTAATCCATTCAGTGACCACTTTGGAGGCGACGGACTTGGCGATGTGATTGAGGTGAAGGACCCTCGGTGGAAGGAGAAAATTCAGCCAGAGCATGCCGTCAACGCGATGATCAGACTGGCATCTGAATATGAGAAGCAGGTAAGAAGCCCCGCCGTTTCTATCTGGGATGACTCTTTGTTCCCACACTGTTCCTTCCACAGGTCTCCTTGGTGGCCCTCGGCCCGCTCACTAACCTGGCGCTGGCTGTCCGGCTGGATCCACGTTTTCCCCAGAAGCTCAGAGACCTCTTCATCATGGGCGGCAACATGGAGGGTAGTTAAGGAGGATTTTAAGCGCTCCTATGTGTGCCGAGGCCAGTAGCCTTGAACAGCTGTTTTTTTTTTTTTTTTTTATTGCAGGAAAAGGAAACGTGACCGTTTGTGCAGAGTTTAACTTTGCGACAGACCCAGAGTCTGCCTACATTGTCCTTGAAGAATTCCTCTGCCCTACCCACCTGGCTACGTGGGAGTACTCAAGCCGAAACGCTCTGACTTGGGTAGGCCGCTTAAACTGTGTTTGTGCAAAAGTTTACATAGTCAATAAACCGATGTATAAAATCCCGATAAAAAGCATTTAATTTTATGGTTGTAACATGATAAAAATGGCAAAAAGTTGAGGGGACATGAGTAATTTAGTGATGTACTCCACATGAAAAGCTAAAGCATTACCACCCTGGATGATTGTGTAGCCTCCATCCCACTGACTTACACATCTGCAGGAGTTCTTTGAAGAGCTGATCAACCAGGACGCCCCGGCAGCCCGCTTCATGAAGGCGGTGACGTCGAAGTGCTGGGCCTACTCCAAAGAGACCATGAAGAATAAGAGAGACGTGTACTTTGGGCCCGGCTTTGTGTCTTACGATGCCTACGCGATGGCGGCCTGCGTCGATGGCAGCACGGTGCTGGAAAGCATCGAGTGCCCCGTGCGCGTGGAGCTGCAGGGCTCCATGAGCCGCGGCATGTTGGTGCTGGATCGCACGAACTCCCTGAAGAAGAGCCACGCCGTGACCGTCATGTCTAAATGTGATGTGGTTAAGTTTGGTCAGCTTCTGATGGAGTCCCTCCGCACACCATTGAAGATGTAAGGTTTGGTGATGTGACAGTAAAGAACGTGCAGCTGTGAGGTTTATTTTTCTTTTGATAAGGTCATAAAACAGACCAAACAAAAAAGATAACTTTTTTTTTCTGGACCCAGCTTTATTCACCCAACAGATAGCCTCACATTTGACTTTAGATGGTTCTGATATGCAGAGACATTCGGGGTTGAATGCGAGAATCCAGGTCCTGTAGCTGCAAACCAAGCCCAAATGGCACGTCACAAGAAAACAGTTCAGATCAGTGATTGCTAATATTTATGCTCACGATAGGTTGTATTTACTTTCTGAAACGGGTGAGAATGAGGTGACTATACTCATTCAATAAATTAGAATGTTATTGAAAAGCTAATTTATTTCAGTAACTCAGTTCACTAAGGTAAACATTAAATAGACTGATGATGTTTTATAGCCTTTTTCTGTTAATTATAATTTTTTCCACCTCCAGCTAATAAAAAACACAGCATTTAAGATTAGTATATTATGTCAGACCAATAAAAGCCCATTTGTTTCATGGAAAAATGGTTGCTTAATGCAAAATATGTTTAATACTGGCTACAAGTTTTCTTAATCTCACAAGTGCCTTAAAAATTTCTATTCTAATTTAATATTTAATTTGACGGTATATTATAGAAGTTTAGGACTGTAAGTGGGGATTTGTACGTAGAGTTTAGTGGCTGAACTTTCCAGCACAATATTTCTGGGATGCATACGTATTTTAAATCAAACACACGGATTTAAATTACTTGTACATAAATCAATAAAATCTTATTTTTAATTTTAAAGTGTCTCCTAGTTCGTCTGTGACATTTTTGTTTTTTTATATATATATATATATCAAATTCCTCCAAGGAGTGAAATCTTCACTGCAGTCCAGCAGAGAGCAGCAAATACCTGATAGCGTTACAAGCAAAGCATCATGTGTTGCATCGTGTTGAGAGGCTGGTTTCGTTTTTTGAGGAACAGAAATGGCACAAAGAAAAGAAACAACTGTCCTCTTGCACCATGAAGATCTGGTGCAAGAGGACACAGACACCCAGACAAAAAAGAAGAAGAAAAATCAAGATGTTTCCTATTAAGCAGAGAAAGGCTGTATCCCATTTTGGAGGGTTATGTCTTCCCCTAGTCCTGGGCGTTTAAAGTACTAGTTAAGGTATTCCAGAGAGAAATGGGGCAAACCTTCAAGTATTTAAAACATCATCACTTCTCTGAGGTGAGGAGAGCTGGCAGGCCATTCCATCCTATCCCTGCCCTCTTGTATCAGATTGCCACATCCGTCCAGCAAAAGCCTGAAGGGACGGAGCGAGTCTGTGAAATGCTGGCCAAGGGTTCCGTACGGCGACATATACAGCTGCTTTATAAACACGCCAGGCCAGTACACAGGAGAGATGGGCGTGTACCTAGACTTCTTTATAATGCTTAGGAAATGATCAGTTGGGGCTCTTGCCACATTCATTGCCGTTGCGTCATGTTCGATCAGGAGCCCATCAGCCCTGATGTGTCTGTAAACCATTCCTCTGCCTTTTAGATTAAACATGGTAAAATACAGTTACGGTTTGAAGAGTCTTTTTATTACTACAGAAGTCTACAATGCAAACACCACATTATCAGATAAAAGAACCAGGGGAGGCCGAGAACAGGTCGATACCTGAACATAAGTGAACAAAAAATGTTTCCATATATTTATTCAATCTATATTTTTTCCCTTACAATGTTTAAACGTGTTAACATGTAACTAAACATACAGGATTTGGATGAAAAAATATATATCTTGGTTGGCGTTGGGCCGACACTTCCCTTAATTTGACACCGTCAAATTAAGTAAGCCGACTTGCTTCACGTTGGGCCTTGAGATGTCGATTTTCATCCAGAACTCGTTGATACTCCTTTTGAAGTCCTGCGTAATCCCTTTGTAGCTGATCATACTGCTGCTGAAGAGGGTCAGGGTCAGGATCTGTTCCTAAAATGTATAAAATGTTCTTTCTTAAGGATAGTTCAAAGCCTTGCTATTTTATTTCACAGTTAAACAACCATTATTTCAACAAATACATTTCAAAGTCAAACATTGCAGAATTGGACAAACAATGTAGTATATCCTCTTTAATAAGTTCAATAAATTCTGCACTGAACAACTACAATACAACATTGTTGCAATTTAAATAATTAGTTCTTTACAACTAGTGTTCTTTAGTGTGGGTGCCATATTATTATTAACATTAATATCTTGCCAACCTGATTCTTTGTATGATGGGGTATGATGGGCAAAACCCAACAAGGCCTGGGCGGCTGTTTGTTCATGATGGCTGTCCGGTACATTCTCCCTCCTTTGACAGGGTGTCAATGCCAACGATGTTGCAGTTGACTTGGTCAATGGCGTAAAGTTGAAAACAGTGGGCAGGAAGTCGGGATGGTTTGGGTTTTTTGAAGGCTCACCTAAAATATTGGAAAATACAGCATGAATCTCAGATCTAAATATTTTTAGAGTAGTCACTGTAAAATAGCTCTAAATCAACAATTGAATATATATTCAGTTACTGGATATATTGTCTTATTAATCCTTTTCACCGGAGGGTTTGCATACATTGTACATGTACGTATATTATTACAAAACGAACACTTACGTCTTGACTTAAGTATATATCCTATTTTTTTATTTATATAATTATTTAAGTAGAACAATGACTAGTGCAACATTAAGTTGTACTTACCGTAGATGAAGTGTAGACTGCAAATTCTCTCGTTGCATGAGGGCTCCCACAGTCGAGTGGGATCGTCTGCCTGCATCCTTTTCATTGAAATGATCCATTTCTTTCTTCTTTCTTCGTCCTTCGGTAAACGAAAGAAACGTACATCCAACGATTTGGACCGTCTCTGTGTGCAACCGGGAGCACAACACGTCTTAGGCATTTTTTACAGGCTAAAAATAAGCTAACAGTACGCTCTGATTCAACCGTTTTGTCACGCTGCTAGTACTGTTTATGTCTATGGTTTTTGCACGCGTCCATGGGAATGTCACGTGATCGATACAGGAACTGTTTAGTATGGCAAGCCGTAAAGATCAATAATCGCCCGGCTTGCCATAGATTCGAACTGACGCGCCAAACTGTGTTTTGTGTTTCCTTTAAGCTGCGCGCGTGTGCGCATAGCAAAGCTACGCTGCGCTGTAAATAAAACCCAAGGTGAACTCTAAACAAAATAATAATAAACCAAGTTTTTCTTTATTACCATTTTACAACTCCGGTGTGATGGTGTTCCACGCATAGACGCGTCGTTAGGCGCAGGTTCGCACGTCAACGTCACCGCCATATTGTATGTGGCAGAAAAAAGTTAAGTTTTGTTATAGTGAACGTGGATCAGAAAAGATGCCTCATTCCTGTGCTGCATATGTATTCGGGCTGATTTCACTACTTGTATCTGCCTTCTATAAACTAAGGCTGCACCATGTTGCATATATATATATATATATATATATATATATATATATATATATATATATATATATATATATATATATATATATATATATATATATATATGCACCATGTTGCATATATATATATATATATATATATATATATATATATGCACCATGTTGCATATATATATATATATATATATATATATATATATATATATATATATGCACCATGTTGCATATATATATATATATATATATATGTGCACCATGTTGCATATATATATATATATATATATATATATGCAACATGGTGCATATATATATATATGCACCATGTTGCATATATATATATATATATATATATATATATATATATATATATATATATATATATATATATATATATATATATTTGTGTGTGTATATGTATATGTGTTATGAATATAAGGATCAAAATTTGTTAAATCTAAACATTGTGGTCTTCGTTATTTCATAAAACCGTGTCACACGTGAAACTTTAGGAACAGACTTTTTGGGGGAGTATTAAAGAGGTAAAATTACTAATATGAGGGAAAAAAGACCTAGGACAATAAAGTAAAAAAAACCAAAAAAAAAAAAAACATAAAAGTGGTAATGTTATGAGAAAAACGTCATATTATGAGAATTAACAGGGAACATTTCCAGAATAGTCACCGTTTGCAGAATTATTTCACTATTTAAGTAATAGGGCCAGGTTAGATTATTTAAATAATTTGTATTCTTTACGAGAATAAATTCAGGAGAATGAAGCTAAAGGGATACGAAAATAAACTTGTAATGTTACAAAAATAAAAATATTACGAATACAAAGTATATTCTGAGATTAAAGTCCCTCTGATACTGTTTAAGTGACTGAGTAAGTGCAGATTTGCCACATTTAACATGGCGGACGTTCTGACGCATCGCAGCATAGGCAGAACCCTCCCAACGACGCGTCTACTCTTATATGATGTCTATGAAGGAGGTAACTAAACACAGCGTCCGATCAACCATTGAGTGTGAGCACGACGAGCATGAAAAAAAGTCCGATCAATGGAACGCAAATAACGTGATTCACCATGGCAACGGCAGGAAATAAGCTTGGAAGTGCGCATGTCCTGCGAGTAGAATTAGAAATCCTTAAAGAAGGCATATGGACAATATTAAACCATAAGAAAAAATGCTGTTGCTGCTGAAAAACGGAAGAGAGAATTGTTGAAAAAGTCAATGCATGCGCGATATGAAAGTTATGTGATGGAGAATTAAAGCTGTTTTCTCACACTTCATTCGTTCAACACAAAAGGGAGAGTATGTGGGGGCAGGGGGGGGGTGCATTGATTACTAAAAGCATTGAAAGGACATGGCAGCAAATCTTAGACTTAGACTTAGACAACTTTATTTGTCATTTTGTATGCACAGAGTGCGTACAGAACGAAATTCCGTTTGCATACAGCTTGGAAAATCACAGTAAATCACATTAAATTGCAGTAAATTACAGAGTCCATTTTTGGCTTCAGCAGTTCAACGGTCTGATGGCATATGTGCAAATGTGCAATATGCGAATGTGGTACAAAGTCCATTTTTGGCTTCAGCAGTTTCGGCAGTTCAACAGTCTGATGGCAACAGGGAAAAAGCTTTTGCAGAACCTAGTGGACATGCAGCGGAAGCTACGGAACCTCTTCCCAGAAGGCAGCAGGGAGAACAGTCCATGGTGGGGGTGTGAAGGGTCCCCGATGATGTTACGGGCTCGGGACACGAATCGCTGTGATAAAAGGTCCTTGATGGAGGGAAGAGGAGCCCCGATGATCCCTTCTGCTGTCCTCACCACTCTCCTCACGTTCCTCCAGTCGGAGGCACTGCAGCCTCCTCACCACACAGAGAGACAGCTGGTCAGAATACTCTCTATGGTGCTTCTGTAGAAAGTCGTGAGGATGGGCGGAGGCAGGCGGGCTCTCCTCATCCTCCGCAGAAAGTACAGTCGCTTCTGTGCCCTCTTGACCAGTGACGTGGTGTTCACAGACCAGGTGAGGTTGTCTGTGATGTGCACCCCCAGGAACTCGGTGCTGCTGACCACCTCCACAGCTGAGCTGTTGATGAGCAGTGGAGCGTGGTGGGGGCGGTTCTTCCTGAAGTTGACGATGATCTCCTTCGTCTTCTCCACGTTCAGGATCAGGCTGTTGTCTCTGCACCGGCCCACCAGTTGCTCCACCTCCTCTCTGTAGTCCTGGTCGTTGCTGTCTCTGATCAGGCCCACCACCGTTGTGTCGTCTGCAAACTTCACGATGTGATTGGTGGTGAACCTGGGGACGCAGTCGTGTGTCATCAGGGTGAACAGCAGGGGGCTCAGGACGCAGCCCTGAGGGGAGCCCGTGCTGAGGGTGATATCCGACCCGGACTGACTGAGGTCTGTTGGTGAGGGAGTCTAGCAGCCAGTTGCGAAGGGGTGTGCTGATGCCCAGATGTTCCAGTTTTCCTACCAGATGCTGAGGGATGATGATGTTGAACGCTGAACTGAAGTCCAGAAACAGCACCCACAAGTGCGTGTTCTTCTCCTCCAGGTGTGCTAGGCTCAGGTGAAGAGCGGAGGAGATGGCACCCTCAGTGGAGCGGTTCCGTCGGTAGGCAAACTGGAACGGGTCCAATGTTGGGGGGAGACTGGAGATGATGTGATCTTTCACCTGCCTTTCGAAGCACTTCATCATGACGGGAGTCAGTGCAACAGGCCGGTAGTCGTTGAAGCAGGTGACTTGAGGTACCTTCGAAACTTTATCAGTTAAATCATGATGAAGTACAGTTTAACCAGGTAAGGTTAAGTTAGAAGTTTTCTTATGTTTAACGGTAATCAACTAAAGCATTAATTGGCTATATGCCATATATGCAATTAATGATGGGATGGTGTGTGTTATTGAAATAACTGATATGTTCATCGTTTTGCCATTGTTCACCAATCCTTCTAAAAATGAGTTGACACTGATTGTCTTGTAGGTGTTTAATTTGTGCCAACCTCACTTTATATTAACTACATAGGCTATATGGAGTGGAAAATTAGAGCTGGAAGTGCCAAAATTTGATACAGAATAAATGATTGTTTTTCATTCTTCGTAGTTATTTTATTAATCTTGTGGGTCTCTGACTATGGAACACCTTTAAACTATAACTGATATAATTTCTCTGCACTCCAGCATCATCTGTACCCTGTGAGTGGGTGTTTTCTACAGCTGGAGAAGTGTTTTTCAAAAAGCGTGACAGACTCAATATCAAAAACGTTGAAACAACTTATTTTTTGGAATAAAAATTTTAACACACAAAAAAAAAAAAATGCCAGTTCACAAGCATCCTTATTCACAACATGTTTACTTAGAGGTTATTACGTTATGATTAGTGTTGCACCGATACTGATACCAGTATCAGACAAGGCTCCGATCCAGCACTAAAATGGTGGTATTGGTATCGGCGAGTACCAACAAATAGGCACCGATACCATTTTGATGTTTGGATGTCACTTGAACACAGCCTTCTCTCTCCCGACTAGTATTATACATGTTATATAAAGTTCATGAAAGTTGCACTTTTTTGGCATTTGAGAGCCAAAACTCAGGGTTTAAATGAGATTATTCAATTATTAACGTAATTTTACTGTCTTACTGTTGCACTAATATTATACATGTTATAATTTCACCAATGTTGCACTATTTTGGCCTTTGAGAGCCAAAAGTTTATTCAACTATTGTCACCCATTCTAGGTAGGCAATAAAAAGTTCTACTACCCTAAGTAGTATGCAGTTCTTCATATATACACACACATAAATTTCAAACAGATGGTATCGGTATGGTATCGGTATGGGCCAATACTGCACAGCCAGGTATCGGGTATTGGTACCGGGGCGAAAAAATGGCATCAGCGCAACACTAGTTATGATACAGGTTCACATTATTTACTGACTGTATCTAAAAAACAAAAATCAAAGATATTTTGAATTCAAATGAAAATATAAAATAATACATGCAACATACAATGACTTAAATTGTATTATTGTGTACAGTATATTAGGTCATCAAATCAGTGTCAGTTAAGTCTGTCAACTGGGTTGACTGTAGGGATTTTTAAGGTCCAGCAGGTGTCAGTATTCAGTGCCACAGCATCGATACAGTTTGGTTATGTGTGGAAACGCTTCATGAGGCCTCATCAAGCCATCACTAATGATGACAAGGTTTGTTCTCCCAGGGAGGGAGATGCTGATCCACACCATCACGCCTAGCATCCGGAGAGTTTTCATGGGTGCAGCTCAATCCACAAATGCGTCTGCATTCAAAAACCTCAAACTCCAGCAATTAGCCAATTTCTATTTAGATCTTGACTGCTTGCCTAGGAGCTAATTCAGCCATCTCATTCATGTCTGTTGGACCAGGCATTCATCTAAACCTTGCAGCACACATTGTATACACATTTTAATGCACAACATGAATGTGCAATGCATTTGTTCCAAATAGTACTGTTTAATAGTCGGACTGCAAGTTGAGCATTTTTTTTATCTACTAATGGCATTACATCCGAAAACATGAAACTAGACACTTGTCTTTTGTTCCACCCCCTTGTGACTGTATATTTCAAACAGAAATAAAACCTTTGTTCTCTCTTGTTCTTTGAGAAGAGCTGAAAATAAGAGAAGACGTCTGCATTTAAATTCAAATAATGGAAAATATTTAAGCTGAAAAATGGTTTAGGTGAACTTCCGTCCCAGTCTCTAATTACAGACAGAGTGACTCAGGCACTGCTCCAGCATTCTGCATCCTCCATCTTTCCCTCATGTCTTTACTGACAGGTCATGTGACACTTGGACTGCACACAGATGGACTTCATTTCACCAAGTATAGGACTTTTGAAGATAATTTCATAGCACCAGAACTTTTCAGAAGCTTCACAGCAAAGTGGCTGGATAAATATTCACATGTGGCAATAAAAGGGGGTGAATACTTTTGCAAGGCATTGTATGTAGTTTTGTTCAAAATAACTGGCCTACATCACTAACCAGATCAGTCACTATTGCTGGTAGAAATATTTCTACACGGCAAATAATTTACCAGGTGTAGCAGCGTGACAAAAAAACACAGGACCATGTTGCTGAGTAAGTAAATCATTAATTAGAAAGCTCTGTTCCAAATAATAATGGAGAGTTCAATCAATAGGGTTGTTTTTCTTTTTAGGAGAACAAAAAAAGTGGAAAACAGGTGGTTGTGTTTCAAAAGAAGTACAGATTTGAGTCTCATCTGACCAGATCACATACCTCTATGTATTTTTCCATATTTGTCTGCCAGCAAAATGCCAGAGAAAAAAAAAAAAGATTTTTTTTTGTATCCTTTACCTTCCACTTCAGTAACGCACTTCTTTGTGGTTTTCTACCACATGCATTCCAATTAAAGTGCATTGAAATGTCTGGTTTTAGCATGACAGAAAATAAGTTAAATGAGGTCTGAATTTTGCAAGGCACTGTAGCTTTTATGCACGATAAGGAGCCAAGTCCACGTATCTGTAACTTCTAAACACCAGGTTCTGGTTTAATGTGTCCAAAAAAACAAAAAAGCTCTATTTTGTTTGGCATTTCTCTGCAGACGGCTCAGAAATCTGTTAAAAAGCTTTTAGTTTTTTTTATCCGCACCAAAGTCAGACCATGTCACGCTTTTTAATATAAAGTGAGTCAATGTATCTGTAATGTGATTAGCCAGTAAATTGTACATGCCATCTGCCAGACCAGCAATCGTTAGAGGACCTGTCAGAAATCAGAGGTTGGTGGTTCTACTGCTGACCCGTCTGGATCTGCTGCTTCAGACTCTTTTGTAAGAAAACTCATCCTGTCCTGCAGAACTTGTAAAAGCAAAGTTGGTTTGAGGAAATCAAGAAGAAACACAGATTTTCTGCTGAAATCCTTTAATTAAATTCGCAGACAAACGAAGGCGACGAGAGCACAGTTCAAACCCCAAACTGAGGAATTTATTTTATCTGATCACTGGACCAAATAATTCCACTTTAAAAATGGACAACATGAATATTCCTAAAACTGTTATGGAATGAGGGGTAGAAAAATAAAAATAAACCAATCAAATTTTAGATTTCTAAAGATCCCTTCTGCCAAATAAAAACAAAGTGCAATGATCCCGTTGTGAATGTAGCTCCGTTTGGCTTCTCAAAGAAGCTTTGACTAGAAACCAGTAGGAGCTGAGCTGGCACATGGCGTCAATAAGTCATTTAACACTAAACTTAAAGGTTTTGCCACGTTTCTGGAAATGGATGCTGCATTATTCTTTCTATGCCATCCATGTTTATCTTAGGGGCTTCTGTTAAAACAAACCCAAATTAAAAGTTAGCATTACAGCCCTCAGGAGTAAAAAGCTGCAGGGGAAATAAATGTGGGGTGGGGACCCCCATTACTGGGCCAATCCAAATAATGTTGCTTTCCGAGGGGATTCTCCGATTATAAAATGCTTTGTCTAGCACACGTAACCTCCGTTAAGTGCTGCCATCTGCTGCCTAGTTGCCATTATCAGAGGAGCTGGGCCAGGGCTCGGAGCTGCGTCTGCTCAGGGTGGGACGCCACGCGCTCCAGGGGTTGAAGGTCCGGCTCATCTCGGTGGGAGTCGGCGACGACGGGGCGGGGCTGCTGACCAGATTAGTCAGGGCGGCTGAACTGGTCGGCGGCGAGAAAGGGTGCAACGCTGAATCTGCACTCGTTGACCAGATGGAGCTGCCGAAGGGCGCGGTCGTAGACCACGGATTGCCAGCGGTTCCCAGGAATGACTGCGCACAAACAAAAGCAGCGTGTCACAAGCGGCGCTGGCGCACGCCAAGCCCGTCGGTAGGACGCTCTGGTGCTTACTGCAGTCGGGGCGGTGGGCGAGCTGGAGCTGCTGGGCCAGGAGTGCAGCGGGTCGCTGCTCGGGATGTCCCAGATGGCGGAGGAGACCGGGGTGAACTCTGGCCAGCTTGGCTGAGGCTCCGACGGCTTTGGGAGATTCATTCCGCTGAAAACTAAAGCAAACGCACACGGTTCACTGTGATGCTGAGCCCCGTTTAGCTGCTAAACACGTTACTCTACATTCCTCTACTGGCTCATAGTCGGGCATAAAAGGGTACCTCTCAGCAGGTTGAAGGAGCTGTTGGGTCCAAAAGCAGAGAAAGAGTTGTCAGACTGGTAGTTTGGACTACCGGCCGTGTCAACTGGACTCCATAACCCAGAGCTTCAGGAGGAAAAGAAAAAAGAAAATTAGGACCCGTGTGCAAACGTTCCCAGCTGCATGTTGATCTGCTCGGTTTTTCAAACGACCTCTCTGAGCTGTCGCTTTCCACCGAGGCCATGTTTGCCAGAGTCTTGCCTTGGGTGTCTCCTTTACCTGGGCCGGAGCCACCTGAAGAGAACATCCAGGCTTACTGCTAAAGCAACCATTTCACTATTTAGGTTGAGATGCAAACAGGCGTCGCAAACTCACCTGGGCTTTTGTCGTAACCTGCAGCCACAGCAGCAAAGGTGGGGTTCCCGTTTTTGCCTGGGAGTGGAGTGCCTGTAGACAGCTTATTTCCTGGTGCCTTTTTCTGGAGCGGCTCACTGGAACGACAAAAGCACAGTTCAGCGGGACGGAGGGATTCTTCTGAAGCATTATCAAAGTGATCAAAGGCCAAAGATTACAGGAAAATAATGGCATATTTATTAATTCAATTTAACTGACCTCAACACTTTCTATGAACTTTAGCATCTCAGGCACCAAAGACATTATACAAGAATATACAAGAGGTGAACACATGACACCAGAAAATGTGCATCCTCCTCAACATTGCATTCAAGCAGTCTTTAGTGGTCGCAATATTGCACACACTTGTTCTGCAATCACTGTGCAGCTCTCGCCCAAGAGATCAAAGCATGATGGTACTTAAAGCTAAGAGGCGACGATCTGAGGTTTGTACGCTCTGTACGTTTGGTCATGAACCGCAGCAGCACAGGAACCGTGTCAGGCTGAAGCCAGAAGCTGCTGCTGCTGGCAAAGAAAAAAAATCAAAACCTAAAACATGCTGGATTTTTTTAAGCAGCTAAATGGGCTAAGACTAAATAGGGGCAGTCATAATAAGATTTGATCTTCTTTCTGCTCCCTTTTACTCATGGGAAATGTATGACAAAGTGACTGTTTTTGTAATTTTTTTTGCCATGGAGCAACAAATAAATATGAATCTGAAAATCTGAAATACATCAGCAGGAGTTGAATTTTATTTTTGTCATGTCAGAGATACAAAACAAATAAAAGACTACCAGGAAGGCTAAATGTGGCAAAGTGGCTTTGGTTTATTCGTCTGAGCTTTCAGCCTTTATCTGTTATGGAGTTTGACGGATTCACATGTGGAAATCCAGCAACTGGGCCAGCGTTCTCTACGATGGAATAATAATCAACTCTCACAGCTGGAAAGCTTTGAAAACGGTTCTTACGTCTCATCTTACTATAGTTTATAAAGAAAATCAAAAGTAGCTGAAATCATAATCTAGAGGGCAAAGCTTTGCAAAAACTGGAGAGCAGAAACATGACGCCTGGCATACATGTGTCTGATCGGCGAATCTCTAATAAAGACAAAACAAGTTGGCACCAAACACTAAATGCCAGAGCGAGGGAGGGAAAGAAAAGATCCAATTTCTGAGAAGCTAAAAGTCAAAAAGAACAGCGAGACATCCACCAATAATGGTCTGTAAACCAAGTCAACAAGCCGAGGTCTCACTCTCACTCTCAGTTATGAAAGTTAACAGAAAGCAACAAGTTAAAGGCTCAAGCTAAGGGGAAAAATGATTAGCCACAGTCCAAGAACTGGAAACCACATTAGGAACAGCGGATGAAATGGATTCCTCAGAAGCTAATTTAATACATAAAAAAAAAAAAAAACCTCAGGATGCTGCAACCCAGAACACAAGCCTGCTAAAACAGGAAGTGGTTAGAGAGACTTGTATGTGTGGGTTTATATACAGGCGATGCTTCATTTATTTTTTTCTGCAGAACACTGCTTTTTTTAAAACTAATTAAAAGCTGTTTTGAGCCTGCCATGTTTTGTCAGCAGTTCTCCTTCAGTACAGCTATGTTTAGTCTACTTAAAAGTACCTCGCAAAAGTCCCTCGAGCTTTTTCAGTTTGTTACGTTACAACAACAAACTTCCATGGGAACTGGATCGACCAACACAAGGCTGTGGATAATTGTTAAGAGGAGAAAAACAATGCCTGAACCACCTTTGGGCTTCTATTACACCCGCAGGCCTCAGTCTCCTCTTTGGCACATCTAGAGGATTTTATTTTTCAGATTAGATAGAGAACTTAAGTCCCACCAAAGATTCTTAATTTCATTTAGGTCTGAATTTGACTAGGCCCTTCTAACACATGTACAAGCACAACTCAAAATGAAAAAGTTTTGTTCCCCTGTTTCAGAAAGTGAAACATGTGATTAGATTCATTAACCAGTGAAATACTTCAAGCCTTCATTTTTTGACATTTCAATTATTATAATCGCAGAAATTGAAAATCCTAAATATTTTTTTCATGGCTAAAGAAGCTGGTTGTTAACAGAGTTCTGCATCCAACCATATTCAGAGAAAGTTGAGAGGAAGGAAAAAAATGTGACACCAGGAACCGGGCCTTGAGAGGATTGTGGCTCAAGAGCCATTCAAGAATCTTGGGGAGCTTCATAAGGAGTGGGCTGAGGCTGGAGGCGGGGGGAGAGGGCATTTGATGTGGAATGACACAGTGATCCTAATGTAGGCCAAAAGGTCCCAGAATGCCTTCTTCTACATATTTGCTGTGTCCTCCTACATTTCCTGTAGCAAACTCCCTCTTATGGCCTTCATCTTGCCGCTCTTCCATAATGGCCAGGAGTACACAGCTACTAGCTGTCTTGTTACAACAAGACAAAATACACCGAAGTTTATGGTTGTAATGTGACCAAACACATGGGTGTGAATACTTTAGCAAGGGACTGTGGTTACAGCAGGTTATTTTTATGTTTATGATCTAACCTGCTTCTTAAAGTGAGGTTAAGATGAAGTCTTGTAGGTTTTAAACTGAGATGATCAGTCTGAAGGCCCACTGACCTGTGACTGTTCAGCACGCTGCTGTAGGATCCTCGGGACAGTAAGCTAGGGGAGATCGGCGGGGGGGAGCAGGTCCCAGCTGTGGCGGACCTCTTCAGGAAAGGATCTGCGTTTAATGTCTGGAGGGCGATCTCCTGAAGACTATCTGCAGCTGTATGTGGAGCACAGGAATTACAACAATAAGCAGTGAGTGACTTGAAACGTTGCCAATGACAGCTCAGGCCCAGTACTCACGCGTGCCGCTGATAGGAAGAGGCATGTCCCACTCTGGAGGAGCATAGTCCTTCTCTCCTTCGGAGCTGCTGCTGTGGCCCAGCTCTGGGACAGAGGAGCTGGACGACAGCTTGGCTAAGAGGAGGGGGCGCCCGTCGTCTTTATTGACGTCTTCTGTCGGATAAACAAAAAGGTCAGAAAAAGCCATCTGGTCCCAGCAGAAGCCAGAAGCACAATTTTGACTTTAGGAACCCACTTCTTTGTTTCGCCGCAGGTCTCGTCTTTGAGATAAGGGGGTGAAGAGCTTTGGATGGAAAGCTCCTGCGCTGCTTGTTTTCCAGTGGGGTTACGTATGGCAGCTCCAGAGAACTGCAACGATAAAGACTTGTCAAAAACAAAACGACCGAAATACTAGGTCCCTTTAGTTTAAAGGTGCATAGCCATATTATTTGACTTTTCTTTTATTTAGACGTCAGTAGCGCACTCTGGTTGCATATAAAGGTTTTATGAAAGATTATCACATGCAGCTGGTGTATTAGTGGTTATTTTGGTGTTTTATACTTTGTTTTTGCTCAATTTGTTAGTAACAGGGTTTATACAGGAATGAGTAACCCTAATTTAATGCTCGTAGAAATAATTTTGTTTGCGGTAGCTACTGCGGACGTGGTTACAGGAAAGTAACTTGACATTGTTAGCTGTTGTCTGCCCCTTGCAGCTGATCTGTGGCTGTCTGCAGTGGTGTAGTGGTCCCTGGAGCAGTGGGTATACTCTCAATGTTTGCCCTTTTAGACGCAGCTCAGAAAAATGCCATTTTAGAAACAATGACATGTAACACTGCTCTATTTAGTTTACCCAAAAATCCATCACTAGGGTTTACTCATTTTAGCCTAAAATATTTAGCATAAAACATTTAGATTAAAATATTTCCTTCAGCTACTACGTGAGGTGTGAAAATACTGTTGTCTCTTTTTTTTAAAGATTTTATCCAGCTTCTGGCAGGTAATGTAAAATTTTCTTTGGTTTATATTGAAGGAATTTCTACACTACATCCAGAATCAACATTTCATTACTTTACTGTAGGTTTTTCAATATAGACCTACATGATAAGGCATATGGAAAGTCCTAAATTGAATGAGAAAGAGAATCTTTAGAAAGAGATAAAGATAATGACGAGGAGAACATCAAACTCAAATCCCTTTGTCTTTGAAAATCATGAATTGTCAAAGATACCAGTTGAAACACCCAAAGAAGTGCTGATCCTGTTGATTTAGACACCCTGACAATGAATGTTTAGCCCCTCGATTTTAAAATGGATGGTGATTTTAAACTTGACCGTCAAAAAAAGGACCTCAGTTAAGTCATTTTTATCATTTAAAGAACAAAGCAAAGGTAAAACCTATTCTTTCAAGGCGTAAATATGGAAACACTACTCTAAGCCTTCAGTTCATCATGGCTGGATTAGTTTAATTCTCTTTATCTCTGAATCGGTCAGTCCTCACTTAAACATCTGTAGCTGGTTCAAACGCTGCTGCACACCTTTTAATGGAAAAACATAAAATAAAGCATATTACCCCATCCTGGCCTCCCTTCACTGGTAGCCTGCTTATCTGTTCAGTTTAAAGAACATCTGTTTGTTTTTAAGGATTTAAATAGCTTATTATTATTGTTGTTGTTTTAAACTGTTGAGTCTTTACACAAGTAATTTTATTAGATGTTATTTTGTTTTACCTCCTGTTAAAGTGCCCTTTAAATAATGATGACAATGATGATGATTATGATCTCAAGAAACTTTTGCATCATCACCCAGAAGCTGGAAAGAAAAGAGACAAAAACATTTTCCACACCTCACTTAGTAACTCAAGGAATTATTTTAAACTAAATATTTTAGGTTAAATATTAAACTGTTTATTGGTTGTTGTTTTTCTTCAATCCCACCGTTATGTTTAGTAATTTCTGCCACAATCTGCAGCATTTTCATTTAATCCATCTGAATGCAGTATTTACAAGCCCTACTCTGATTGGATAGAAAGAAACCTGTCTGTGATTGGCTGGTGAGGTGGACAGTTTTTGAAGTCACGAGTACACAGCTGGGGTCCGTTCTTCGTACGTTGCTTAAAACATCCGAGATCAAATGACACATCCAAGATGATTTCATCCGGCTAATCATGATCCGGCTAATTGGGTTCTTCAAACACACCTGTTGTTTATGGTTAGTATGGCTGGATTGAGTTATCTGAGACAACTGCGCGTTCATGCGTTTGTTTAAAAGGGGAAATGTATCGATAGTAGACACAATGATCAGCAGCGCTGCTATTGGCTGTTCAGCATGAACAAAGAACGCCCACAGTTTTTCTCCCAAGCAAAACAAGAGCTTGGAAGGTTATGCCGAATTTGAGTTATTAATTAAAACACCTCAAAATCTGTTAAAGCCAGGAGAGAGGGCTGGCAAAAAGCAGCAGACAAATTAATGCGTAAATACTGTCCATGGTAGATGTTTCTATCACATTCTACAGCATGAATTTTTGCATTTTAATAATTTGATATTATTTGTTCTTTTATATCAGAGCCTCCACGGGACCCACTAGAACATGGGGACAAGTAAAAGTGGAATATTCTACAAAATGGTAGCAGTGTTTCCCGCAGAAATTTGCTTATGCGAGGCGGACCGACTCGCGGTGCGGGGGGGGGGGGGGGGGGATGGACGACGACGACACGTTTTCCGCGGACAGACTTTTTTTTTTGGAATGTTGGCGGGGCGGTAGCGTGAGTTTGGCGTGGCAGCCGCCACGCCAAGATAGCGCTGCGGGAAACCCTGGGTAGCCTTAAATCATTATACTTTATTTTAAAAAGGCACTTGTTATGTCAAGAGATCCAAATTTCAGTGTCATTCCTTAGAGACGGGAAGTAAAGGATGCGTGCAAACTGGGAATTTTAACAAAAAAAATCTTTATCCATAAAAAATGAAAATCTTCCTTTTCCAAGTCATCCACAGTTTACACGGTAAAACTGTATTGCTCCGTGTCTAGATAATCCATCCATAGTTTTTTCTAATACAATATACGGCTCGACAGGAAGCAAGCCTTTCAAAGTAAAACTAAACTTCACAATAAAATTGCCCGAACAACTCTTCTTACTGAACATGATAAAAATAAAAAGCAAACTATCATACAAATAACTTAAATATTTTAGATTTATGGCTCTAACACCACTTTTTCTTCTTTAAAAGCCACTGTTAAATGATGTGTTTGTCTGTTTATAACAGCCACCAAGAAAAATCGCTCTACAATTACACTGTTGCACTGCGCTAAAGGATCCTGTCTATTGCGCAATACGCGATTAATTCAAAAAGCTCTGAAATTATTCTTGCACCTTCCGCAACAGGTTGCAGTCGTAAAAATGGACATGGCTACGGCAGACTTCCCATCTCCTCCGCTTATACAGCCGTGATCTAATCTTGTTTACATGAAATAAGCCTGCTCTGGAGCAGGTTTAAGCTGGCGCACATGTTCCTATGACAACAAGTGCAGGAAGTCTTTCGAAGAACCAAACGATCCAAGATCATGTCAAATCGTCAACAATGAAATCCTGCTAACTGAGTTAGCGACGTACGAAGAACGGACCACTGGTGTTGAGCGTGGAAGTAGCAGGTCACGGGCAGACACGCAAATAAATATGTGATTCGAAGAGGGAAAAGACTGGAATGTCACTGGGAATACAGTATGAATGTTGGTGTTCACAGAAGCGGAAGCTAAAGCTGCCAATTGCTCAGATGCGAACGCAGAGTTCACTGACGTGAGTAAATATTCTGATATGAGGCTCTTAAGTCGCTGTAGATTGTTTTATTTAATTAATAACGGTTGGTCTTCGATCACGCTGAGCTGCAGTTTCATTGACTTAGCAGAGGGTCAGGCTTTGTCCGCTTTATTAATGAAGCAAACCGGCATTATGATAGTTCTGCGATACTGTCGCTAGATGGCGCCACATCTGTTAATATTTGTTCATCGCGCCTGAGAGCAAATCATTTTTAGGCTCAAAAAGGACCATGTGACTATCAAGAAGGAGGCTTGGTGTAAATAACCTTATTTTGTCATGATCAAACGGTAAATAAACATAACGTTGCTATATACCTTAACAAACATCACATCAAACCTGGATTTTTCTGTTGGGGTCTCCTTCTTTGTAACTTCTTGTTTCCTCTCTTTGGGTTTGCATGGGAAATTTAAGGTTTCCTCTTTTGTCGTTCCAGGAGTTATCGTCCTTCCTTTCTTTTTCACTGGTTCCTGTCAGAAATGATGCATTTGTGTAAGTTAACAAAACACTCAAAAAGTTAACATGAGGACTCTTGCTGAAGAGCGATCCTCCAAAGTACCTCTTTGAGGTTCGTCTCCACATCTGGATTTGAGGTCTCTGTGGTGGTGGAGGAGCTGTCGTCGTTGTCTGCCAGGCTGTCTTTGAGCTCATCTCCCTGAGTCTTTAATCTGGACTTTTTCTCCTTTTCTTCCTTCTTTCTTGGGGCTTTTGTTTTTGAACGCTGCTTCCCTTTGGATTCCAACACTGAAAACATAACACAGTTTTAGCCGCCATGAGAGCCACTCGGCTCTCTTGAGTGTGATCAGATGAGGCTACCTTTGCTTTGAATGGACCGAGAGCTCTGCTCTTGTAAAGCTTCAGTAACAAGTGACTCTGGACGGTCGAGGTCGTTGTCCATGGCTCCTATCAAGCTGGAATATTCTGGATCCTCCTGCAATGATGACCCAGCTAGAGTCTGAGTCTGGTGATCCAACTGCTTGATGTTGCGAGCTTTCCGATTGATCAGCTGGCTGGGAGCTGGAGGGCCATCTTGGCCAGAGGATGAACTTGCTTTGTGCAGCTGAGATGGAGTAGCTTGCATAGATTGGCGGCTAATGGGGATCCTGGGCCTCTTGTCTTGGCAGTCGGCTTCTGGTAAGGTACGGCTGTTGCCGTGTCGGCCTCCAACCTTCGCTGTGCCATTGCTGGATGGGTAAAATCCCCTGGAGTTCTGGGATGAGTCGCCATAGTCACTAAACCAGAGCGAGACAGATAAATCCGGTTAGTTGTTCACAAACCCTAACTTTTATTTTAGAGTTAATGGTACAATCCCTGACACAAAAAGCTAACTTTATTGATGTACTGCAGGCAAAAGGTTATTAATGCCAAAAGCTGCAGTGCACTGCAAACATATTCATACCCCTTCAGCTTTTGAAGTGACAGACCGATACAAAGTAGGGCATAACTGTGATACAAATGAAAAGGATAAACCCATCTACAGGTCAGAAAATGTCCGAAATAAAAGCCAGAACAAGCATGTCCATTCAGAAGTCCACCTGCGTGTAATTTAACCTGAGTACACTGCAAAAAGGGAACTAAAAGTAAGTAAAAGTTTCTTGAAATTAATGTATTTTTCCTTAATTTGAGGAGCTAAATAAGACCATTTGCCAATGCAACGAGTATTTTTACCCCTAAAATAAGAATTAGATATCCTACACTTGAAATAAGATGATGGAGATGAATTGTTCCTATTTTAAGTGCAAAAATCTTATTCCATTGGCAAATAGTCTTATTTACCTGCTCTAATCAAAGAAAAATACATTGATTTCAAAAAATTTCACTTACTTTTAGTTCCCTTTTTGCAGTGCAGTATAAATAAATAGTCACATTGCAAACATATGGAAGAAGGTGCCGTGTTCAGATCAGATGAGGACTGAAATTTTTGGCCTACAAGCAAAATGCAATGTATGGCATGAAACTAGCACGACACATCACCCTGAGAAAAAAAAAAAGAAAACAGAAATGTGGTGGCAGCATCCTGCTGCGGGGACGCTGTTCTTCAGCAGGAGCAGAGAAGCTGCTCAGAGTTGGTGTTGAACCATGCAGGCAGGGCTGCGGTGGCATAGTTAAGATCGGGGGCTTAATTCTGGTCAGGGCCGACTTTCCTGCATGTTTCAGACGTCTCCCTTCTGCTACAAACCTGACTTAAATGAATGGCTGACTCACAGGCTTCAGGGGGAGGGAAGGCAATCATTTGAATAAGGTGCACTGGAGCAGAGACACTTTGAAAACACGAAGGGCAGCGGGCTATGAGGACCAGCGTTTAGATCAAAGCGTGGTCCTGTGTGAGAATGGTCCAGTCAAAGTCCAGGCCTGAATCATCTGCGGCAGCGCTTGAAAAAAATGGTTCTTCACGGATTCACGATTATGCACCACTTTAAGGACAAAGAAATCCCAATAAAACTCTGTAAAGGTTGTGGTTTTAAGGGATATGAATACTTCTACAGAGCACAGTAATGCGTAAATGGAGGGACCGTTTTCTATTAATAGCTGCACTGCTGGGTCAGGCATGAGCTTCCCTTTCAGTTCCTAAAGAACTGAACATGAGAACAGTCAGAAGTTGATCCGAGGCAGCGTCTGAAACGAGCCTCTTCGTGACACACTGACCAGAATGCAAACTAAGACGCGATAAGAAGCTTCATTTCCCCTGGCAGAGCTTTACTTTGTGATTAAATATGGAAATCACCCCAATGGCCGATAAGGGCATGCACAAGTACCCGATATGGTCAAACATGTGCACAGTGGTTAGCCGCCAACACTAAACCACAACCCAGAGTCCACAGAAGGATTCCCCCGTGTTCAAGAGGCCTTCAAACACACAGATGGTGATCACAGAGAAGGAGGTTTCACAGGCCACTTTTTTATTTATAGACACGATTCGGATTCAGTTTATCACACCTCCTCAATTCCAGGTAGATTATGTAAAGGAGATTTGTCCAGAAGTGTGTTTACCGTCTACAGCAGTGACAGTCTGAAGTAGCTGGGTGTTGTAGGACATTATTGTCCACATTGTAGAGGGTGTGGACTAATGAGCTTATAATCAGTGTTCTTTGTAAATACACAGACACACCCGTTTCTTTATGGGAGCCAAACTTCACCGCCTGACAACACAGAAATATGCATACAACTCACCCTGTCCTGACCAGTGATATTCTCTTCACAGCTGTGTTTGTCTTCATTTTACCGTTCAGGCAAGATATTTTTATTTTATCTTCACAGTAGTGTTTGGATGCATGAAATAAAATGTGGCTGTATAGCTGCGATTGAGCTTGCCAGACGAAGGTTTACTAAAGAGACATTCGGGGTAGATTGGAATATCCTATGAGATGGGAAGGATTTATTTCTGTACCACTTACTTGAAATCACTGTTGTGAATGTGCACAATTTCCCTGAGGTTAAAAGGTCTCCCGGTCTCCATGTTGGAGTTGGACTCCACAGAGACGCGCCTCTTGAAAGGCTCCCAGATGCTCTGGGCCTCCAGGTAAGCTGTAACTATCACCAGCAGAAACATGGAGCTGCAGAGGAGGAGAGGAAACATGCAAACGTGAGCCGCCTGCACGGCTGAAGTAAAAAAACCAGCGCTTGTGCTTGGAGTCGCTCCCACCTCATGACGACGGACACGATGATGTAGAGCTCCAGCTCCCAGCTGGGTCTGGGCAGGGTTTCAGCACAAGCAGCTAGCATGTGGTACGGCAGCGAGGCGTTCAGGACGAACACGAACTCCGAGCCGCCTCGCGTCACCAGTTTCAGCTCCCGGATCACTCGAGACGAGGTGAAGTCCGGTGTAAACCTAAAGCATCAACGGAGACAGAACCAAAACTCACTCATCTGCATCCTTAATCACCCGTTAAGGTCGCTTAGCATGACAGGGAGCTGAGAGAGATCAGGCGGGTTCCTAGTTGGTCAGAACTGTCCGCTTTTAAATAACTTTTAGAGCAAAATTAAATCATCGCTACATAAATGTGTGCAGCACTGCACTTTCACCCATTCCTTGGTTGCGTTCATTGATGGGCTATTATAATTTAAGCGCCATGTATTTAAGTTCTGCATGTTAATATAGGGAGCTGGCTAGGTGGACGATGCTAAAGCCCATGGAGGTTACGGGGGCTGCAGAGAAGAATCTAAGGGGTAAAATCTCTAAAATCATGTAGTTACATGTTTTGCTAGTGTCATGCAGCCTTAATCATTTTTAAATGATGTGTGTGGTACATATGGCCCGTCATTGTGGACCCCACCTACTGATAACAGTTACACACTTGATTGCAGTGTGCATGGACAGGCGTGGGACAAAGACGAGTCAGAACTGGGGTGTTTAAAAAAAAAAAAAAAAAAAGACCCATTATATAAATTTCACCTCCTCCTCGTCTGCTCTGATGATTTCAAAACAATCGCCTGGAAACAATTACATTCCATTGGTGTGAATAAAGCCTCACCTGCATGACGTAATCTTTCCAATAAGCCTAACATGGAAACATGACCACAACGTGGCTGGCTTAGTAACGTGTTATGTACAATTTAATTAATTAAAATAACATAATAAAAGCACGGGTGGGATTCCCCCCCAGTCCAGAGACACAAAGATGGCGGATGATCACTCACAGTATGATGAGGTCTCTTGAAGCGTTTGGCTTAAGTGCAAACTCTTGACAGTTGAGAACTTTGAATCCATATCCTTCACAAGCTAGTCCGTTGATTTCTGCCGATTTGATGGCGATCGGGAGCAATCCGGTGTTCTCCACTCTGAAGGTTCTTCTGAGAGTGAAGTTTGGCTCCCTAACCTTTATTTCTGAAACACATAAGAGGACGATGCTTTTTGAAAAAAAAAAAAAATAGCTTATTTGTTCCAACTCTGCGGTGAACGTTCAAACCTAAATGCTTAAAAGCCAAAGAAACGGTGTTTTTCCGTCACATGGCCTTCCTCCTGTCACTTTCTGACTCAAAAGTGGTGTTTGTTTTTTGACCAACCCAGTCAGCTTTGATTGGCTAAAACTGAGGTGAGCCCAGTCAGGTGCTTTCCCTTTGTTTAAACCTGCCAAACTAGCCATGCAGCAGGTACTATTCAAATGAGTCGTCATGGTGACCCTGCTGTTTAAACGAAGCCTGGACAACAAGCGACTGCAGGGCCGCTGTGCTCAGTTTTATGTGCATTTAAGAAAACCCATGAAGCAGAACACGATCTCTGCTTCCTTTTATAAAATGCAATGTGATCAAAAACAGTCGGCTGCAAAGATCAGACAAGAGAAAGTAACTTTTAGACGCGTCTCTGCCTCAACACAGCTGAATTCGGTCAGCAGCAGGAGTTTGCAGACTTTGCCTGCAGGCTGAGGAATCAGCCACCAGGGTTAGGTCTAAGACATCTGGTAAAGATTAAATTATCTACTGATCTCTTCGTGAAAACCATGGCTCATCAGCCAGAATCGACGTTCAAACCACAGCTTTAAAGATGCCAATATATAAACCTTTGACGGCAGGCTTAATTAGTCTTCGAGCAAAGTCGCTTTATCAGTAAAAGGGTGGCGTTAATGACAAACTTTGCGTGTTAGATTGTGTGTCTTCACATGATTTATTTGCCCAGTTTCTGCTTTACTTCTTTGCATTTGATCAAATAAGCGTGAACAGGTGCACTGAGAAAAACATTGAACGCAAAGTTAGGATAATATAATGAACCGGGTTCATTTGTTTTGGTTTGATGTTAAAATTGTTGACATGTATGGAATTAGGAGATTATTGTATTTTACAAACAAGGTTTAAAGAACATAAAAACCTTACCAATAAACATTCGGAAAAGACATAGAAAGAGAGAAAGAAATTCTGATTTAAAAGCAACTGAGATCTTTAAAAAACAAAACAAAAACTAATTTAGAACACAAGTGATGGAGCGCTGTGTTTATGTGAAAGGAATAATTTTATGGAACAATGTGAGCAAAGAAACCGAAGAATCACATTCGATATTGATATCTAAAAGGACAATAAAAGCTGGTATGCTGAGTGAATATGTTGGTTATGCCTGATTGTAAATTATCATGTCAACTTTTAGGTTTTTTATACAAAAATGAGCCTACAGGAAGCCTTTTGGAGGACATATTTTATTTCATTATGTTTGTTTTGTATAGTTTGATGCTCGTTGTGCTGTTGATGCTTTTTGTCCATGTATTGCTTTAGGTAAAGGGGGCAGATAATGAGATTATTCCTCTTTCTGCACACTTTCATTCAGGACTTTTGAATGTTTCTTTTTATGTTTAATTGTTTTGTTTGAACACAATGAATTAAATCATAGAAATGAAATGAAGGGTGTAACTTAAGGAACATTCACAGCTGTTTGCAAATCAGCTGCTGGTCGGCCTGCAGCTGATTGTGTTTCACAGTGAAATATTTCAAGTTATTATTGATTTAACTATTTGTGTTGAGGGGCAGATAATATAAGATGTCCTTCGTTCTGCTCCTTTTCATTCAGATGTTTTAAGTTGTATTGCACTTGTTCTGTTTTTCGAAGAATGAAATACATTTTTATTAAAAAAAAAGAAAACCTGCTGAAGCTCCTGAGTCCTGGTCCACTTTCTGTTTTCACTGCATATTCCTTGAACCTTTGCTCATTTTGTCAGGTTTCACGCATGGGAGACCAAAGTATAGCTCTCTGCCTCTAAGCGCTGAAAACTAACACCCTGAACACACCATCCCCGCTGTAAGCCACCGTGATGCTGGAGTCGTGTTGTGGGAGAACTTTGAATACATTTGCAAGTTACTGGAGGTGTACAACTGAGCCGTTCTTTTTGTAACACACTGTTTAAACATTTATGAAAGTCTATATCGCAGCCTTATATTTTTATTTCAAAAAGGGGCTTTGCTCTGGCCAAATCTTGATAAACAAGATGCTTTTCACAAACTTGAAAAGAAACAGATGCACTATTTTACATCGAAGTGCTGATTTATAACAAGTGGAATGTGGGGAACACAAAAATTCTGATTTAAACAGGAACAGTGCAGACATTTTGGTAATTAACTCCAAGTTTGCAGCCTTTAGGTTTAGGGGCTAATGGTCTCATAGTCTCAGCCTCCATGTAAAGGTCTCTCAGTTGCACTCCCAGCCATCCAAGCTTACTTTCTGTGCAGTCTTTCAGGAGCGCCTCAGTCATCTTAAACCTCAGCGAGCTGCCCTGCCCCGGAGGCTTCCCCGACACTTTCAGGCTCTCCGTCGTACCCCGTCCATGAAGCACGATTGTGTCGATCACTGTCAGGTTGTTCCTGAACACATTCCCGCAGGATTCAGAGGATCAACACATAAAACCGGGTTTACTGAGCTCACTGCTCGCTTGCCATTAAAAAAAAAAAAAAATATGGTTACCTGACAATGAGGAGGGAGGAGACGCTGTGGTTTGTGATGGGCGTGAACCTCACGCTGAATGACTTGATTTCCCCCGGCAGCAGCATGAGATTGTAGACAAAGGGTCTGGTTGAGCCTTCAACAAACCCTGAGCTGCTCTTTATTAGAGATGTCTGACAAACAAAGAGAGGGGCCTGTTAGCTGCAAACAGCTTTCACGTGTCGCCTCGACCGGGCAAGAGGGGCGCCGATAATCAGTGCTGCACTCACTTGATTTCTGTAAACCTGGAACTCTAAGGTGCTAGCATCGATGTTGATGCTGGACAGATTTCCTAAAGGCAACCTGCGAGTTTCAAAGCGCAGATAAATAGTTTTAGAGCCAATTTGGAAAATAAATACTGCTGAGCTTGAACGATTTATCACCTGTCTGCCAGCTTTCCAGAAAACACGGAGGGGTTGGGCAGAAGCGCCAGCGGGAGAACTTGGACGTAGACGGGGACGTCTGCAGGGTTCTGCAGAATCACTTCCTCATCCTGCAGAACAACGGAAACACGCACCTCCTTCAGTCCAAGCAGAGCGACTCAGATAGGCGAAAAAAGACATTCCTGCATGCGTCTGCGTGCCTGTGCCGACACGAAACGCACAGATTTCTTTACTCACAGAGGAGCTGTTTGTGTTGGTCAGGGGGAACGTGATCCGCCGCGAAGAGTTGACAAGTGAAGGCCACGTCAAATGGGCCGTTATTTTAGCTTCAATGTTTTTCTGGAGGTCCGTGTTGACTTCAAAGACGGCTTCAATTCTTCAGGGAAGAAGGGGGGAGCGTTTATGTTTTCCAGGAAGCACAGCAAAACAAAGAACTGAGAGATGTTTGACTAAAAGGTGTGTTTCCACTGCAGGAAACGTCTCCAGGAACCAGGCTCGTTTTCTGGGGTCACTGCTTTAATGACCATCGGTTGAACAGATCAGCCATTTTGTCCCCTAGTTTAACCTCCTGCACATTCATATTTTCTGTCAACTTTAAATGCTAAAACAGCAGGAACAGGTATCCTGCTTGTAAACGTTTAAATTTTAACATGCTGTTTTTGTTCAAATGCAATAATAGAAAGTTACGCTGAAATCAGAGTGCACCCAGAGTGAGTGTAAATAAGGTATAAGGCGTAATCGTGACAGCAGTTATCGTTTATTTGCTAAAAAAATAAATAAATCACCGTCCCCCTTCTTTCTCCTGAACTGACTCCACTGTAGTTCAATCAAAATCAATGAGTAATATTCCCCTGGCTTTCAAACCCCAACCACAATTAAACAGTCTAAAGATAATGCTGTGTTGGTCCAAGTTCACCGTTTTCGCAGCAATTCTTCACTGCAGATCCCTGAGATTGAAGCAGCAATAGCCCTCTCAGCATCAGCTGACAGAATCTACATTACCAGCTGGGGGAAATAAGCTCTGGGGGGGGGATGTATGCGGCAGAGTGGAAACACACCTCCAGTGTCTATAAGACGCTTACTTGTGTCCTGAACGTTCTTTGATCTCCTGCCATCGCTTAAGAAGTTTCTGATGAAGGTCTACATCAGCATCCCAGATATCCTCATGTAACGCCAGCCCATGGGGCTTGGACTCAGCTGGCAAATAAAAACAAACAGATCTGAATTCAGCTGATAGGTTACATTTGAACAAAGTTAACATTTCAGTCTGTATAATCCAAGATAAACCCAACATCTTCAGATAGGTCTGACAGGACAGTGGCAATAAATCCAAGCTGTGCTCTTATGTTCAGTCAAGTCATCAATGATCTGTCCCCTAAGACGGGGCGAAGCATATTTTACGCAGGTCTGCGGCTTTGCCACTAATCGCTAACAGCAATAATTACTACAAGCAGCAAAATGAAAAACAACCCTTTCTAAAAATCACTAAGCAGCAAAGGTGATGCCAACATGACCCCACTTCCCCATGGAGACAGAAATCTGATCTGAGCTCCAGCTGTGTGCAGTTTGAATATCACACAAACACACCGAACTTACATCTAAGCACAAATGGCAGGCCCACATAACACTGATCACCACACTGCAAGCTGGCGTCAAAATAAATATTTGCCACCTGGAAAACATGGAAAAAAAAAAATTAAAATAAAAATAAGTTTGTGTCCACAACAAGAACAACTAACAAAACATGTCTGACGGCGAAGAGGACGCTCTACCTTGGTTTTTCGTCTGGGCTCCAGCTCGTCTTTGTTGTTGCGCAGCCGCTTGTAATAAAACCTGATGTCCTCCGTCAGCGAGCGGATCTGCTGCAGCCGCACCTTTTGCGTGAAAGAGCTCTGGATGTTGAAGCTTTGGTGGACCACTTTTCCCTGAGGAGACAGCAGAGGACTCATGCGGACTCAGACACCTCATAAACGCTCCCGTGTGTCCCCGGAGTCAAACTGGTGGGCGGCCTTCGTCCTGACCGTTACTTACTGGAAATGAAGGCGGCAGAACGATGTGCCTGGGTGAGCTGTTCAGCGCCCCCACTGCGATGAGCGCTTTCACTGGGATGGTTAATATCTGAAGGCACAAAAACAAAGGCAGAGTGAGCACGAGAGACGATGTAAGCTGGCGTTTGCCCCATTAAAACTAAAAAAAAAAAAAAGATGGACTAACCTCATAATCTGTTGTGATGTGAATGGCTCCATCATAGACGCCCTCGAGGGCCTTGGCCACTAAGGTCACTCTGAAAGCTGCATAGTAGCCAGATGCTAGTATGACCTGAGGAGACAAGAAGTTAACTCAATTCAATTTTATTTATATAGCGCCAATTCATGAAACATGTCATCTCGAGGCACTTTATAAAGTCAAAATCAATCATATTATACAGATTGGTCAAGAAGGTTTTTTTCTTTTTTTACTTAATGCAACACACAGCTTTGGTTGAGCAGAACAAGCCACTAAATCATCTTTTTTAACAGAAAAGAACACTAGTGCCTTGCTAAAGTATTGCTACCCCTTAAACTTTTTGCACATTAAAATTGCCATCCCCGATTTACTTTATTGGGATTTTATCAGGCCGATCAACACAAAAGTGGAGCAAAATTGTGAAGTGGAGGAAAAATGATGCATGGTTTTCTATTTCTTGCTTGGCAAAATAAATCTGAAAAGTGTGGCATGGATTGATTCAAAGTTCAGGAAAGCAAAGCTAGGCTATAAAAACGAAAGAAACGTCGAATGTCAGACAGGATAATGTTCTGGTGAATTTCAGAATAAAATCACAGCACCGACTTAGCTAGCTTGACTAGAGTAGACTACAGAAACATGAGGAAGCAGAGGCTTTTGGAGGATGAAATAGGATATTTAAGCAGATGAGTAATGGGTGTTGGCCTAAAATCTGAAAACTATGGTTGTTTTTTTTAATCATTTATGAGGGACAGCAACAGAAAGGACCACGTGAACTTTTGCTCTCAGGACCGCGACCCACATGGCATTCAATGTGAGCCCTGGGTCAGTCATAAACTCCACCTTAAACAAAGCTTTAACGAAGCCCAATACACTACAAGCAGACCACTGCTATTTGTTGCTTTAGCACAGGCTGCATCAAATATTGCTTATATTGTCAACCTTGTATTTTACTGTTTATTGCTTTTTGTCAACTGACACATTTGTTGTCTATTTTATTTGTTCTTCCCCTGTACTTTGGTTGCCTTGTGGTTTGTAAAGCGCTTTATAATGAAAAAAATCTAATAAAATCACAGCTTGAGAGGACTCTTGGCATCCGATTTGCAAGCTCAGCTTCTGCAATATTTTCAGTGACGTGAAAAGGTGCTTTTCTTACCCATCACCCTAACAACTATTGCACAGCACTGCATTGGCGTACATATTAATACTGCAGAACAATACTCTGAAGAATTTCCCCCTAGAACCCCACCTGGGCTACAGGAACGAGCTGCTTCCTAATCCCTTCTACTGGAGCACATTGTAACAATTTCCCAGGCCCTGGGAAGGCTTTAAGCTATTTATCAGCAGCTAAAAAGCACAACTATAGCATCACTGACGCCACATTTTAAAATAAACTTAACTCCAGGCTTTGGTCGAAACATACTGCAGATTTATTGTATGAAAATCTTTGTTTAAACAGGTGCGAGCTTCATCATTAGCACTCTTAGGCCATTTTCAACGAGTTCAAGCCTCCACTCATATGAAATCTCAAAACAACTTTTATTTATGTCAAGCCAATTAAAGCAGTAAACATGTTGTGACCTTTGAAACGTGCTGTTTGAGGTGAAATATTGTATTTTGACATCTTTTAACTACATATGTATTTTCAAACCCTTCCTCTCCCTCGCTGGCAGCTGAGCACGAGAACAAACATCGACGTTCATAACAGCTGCAGCAGCCACCAGCACAGACCTACGAGCAATTTTACATTTAAATTAGGAATGAGAAAAACTCCACAGCAGTGGATTTGGTGTCTCCAGTAAAAAAGGTACAGCCTGTTTCCCTTTCAGTTGTACCAATTTCTTGTATGGTGAAGACTTACAGTAAGCAGTTTCAGTAGAAGTGAACTTCTGTAGCCACAGGCTGTTAATCTCAAAAGGAAGCAGACACAAAGTGCTCTTTCTCAGTCACAACATTCTAATCTGCATCTGTGCAACACACGCATTGGCAAGCAAACTGATATCTGATGTCTTTATACAGCTAGGCGTATGATATTAATTGCGCTTCTTATTTAATGTTAACACCGCAATAGCGTACCACGAGCGAGCTATTTTTAGAAACGTAACGTCACAATGACGTCACATCACGTGGTACGCAGTAGGGCAAGCTTGCATAGTCCGCCGTTGTTTCGCTGTAAGAGACATGCGTTAGCCTAGGTTTTACTCGGTAAACGACTGCTTTTTCCAAATCTAAAACCATGGTTTTTAAACATTGTTGCTATGGAACGTGCAACAGCGACTCGAGGTACGCTGATCGGCCGCATATGAAGGATGTTTTCTTCAAGACTGCCAAGGAGAAATGTGTGCGCTGGTACACCGGGGCGGTCGGCCTACACAACAATTCAACCCGGAAAAAGTTACCAAATTCAAGTACATATGTAGCAAGCATTTTGTCGGAGGAAAGGGCCCAACCGAAGAACATCCTGACCCAATTCCAGCGACATCTAGTAGTGAACAGGTAAGAGTATTTTGGTGGCCGACATGTTAATAAAGTAGCGCCTGCTACCATGACAGCATATAGGCTATCATGGTAGCAGGCGCTAACATGATAGCCTGCTACCAGGATAGCTTACTCAAAAACATTTCAAATGAGACAAACATTAAACATATACCCATTCCTGGACGGTGATTACAAACAAAAAAACGGCCTACGACGCCATGACCGCCGCGCAGGAAAAAAAAAAACAAAGCTTACCGTTAGATCAACTCGGCCCGTTTTTTTTAAGCCCTCGACACTCAAGCCATCGTTTAAGCTGAAGGTTGGTGTGTTCTTCCACAGTGCGACCAGTAATCCGTGCGCCTGGAACATCGTCTTGGGAAAGTTTAACGGCTGCAAAGTCGGCCATATCGCTGGTTCTGTTGTGCGTGTAATAGCTGGTTGCTACGGGCGTTCTCTACCTGTATGTCCTACCTAAGCGGCAAAAGGGGCGTTGCTCATGAGTCGGTGACGTCACGTGCGCGGTACGTTATTGCGAATATGTGTTTTATCGAAAATTAGCAGAATATCGACAATGTTTTGCGCACATTTGTAATGGAAACACAACTAGTGTCTCAGAAAAGTTGTGTATAAACAAAGTACAATACTGTATTCATGGAAAGTTGAGTGAAAAGGAAAAAGGAAAAAGGTGCACCAGGAACAGGAAATAACCAGCCTTCAGAGCCACTCAACAATTTGGAGAAGCCTCACAAGGCGTGGCCTGAGGCCAGGTCAGCGCATCAAGAGACTAAACGCACAGACGAATCCTTTACATGAGCTACAAATGTCCCGTTCCTCACATCAAGCCACTTCTGAGCCAGACATGACGTCAGAAGCGTCTTATCTGGGCTGAGGACAAAAGGACCTGGACTGTTGCTCAGTTGTCTAAAGTCCTCATTCAGATCAAAATAAATTCTGCATTAAATTGGGAAATTGGTGGGAGTGGTGGCCTAGTGGTTAGAAAGCCGGGCGTTTGAATCTTGGAGAGACCCCAGACGTCAGTGGTTCAAACCTCAATCTTTCCCTCTGGGTCCTTGAGCAAAGCCCCGGACCACAGATTGCTCCCCGTGTGCCACTGAGTGTCGGCAGCACACTGCTCCCTCAGGGATGGGTTAAACACAGGGACATAGATCCCCTCTATGGGACTATAAAGGAAATATTTTGAGAGGAGGAGAGGAGAGGCACAGAATCCACATCGCTTGAAGTCAAGGATGAGGGTCAGTGATGGTTTCAGGTACCATGTCTTCGTCGTCTACCAGGAACTTCTAGAGCACTTTATTCTTCCCTCAGATGCTGGTTTAATTTTCCAGCAGGATTTGGCACCTGCCCCCACTGACAAAGCTACCAAAAGGTGCTGGTTCAATGACCGCGGTGTTCCTGTGCTTGATTGGCCAGCAAACTGGTCTGACCTGAACTCCCCAACAAAGTCTGTGCAGCAGCCAACAGGAAGAGGAGCGACACCAGACCCAACAACGCAGACGTTCTGAAGACCGCCATCAAAAGCAACCTGGGGCTCCATAACACCTACGCAGAACCACGAGCTGATCAGCTACATGCAGAACTGATGCAGTACTTCATGCAAAAAGAGCCCAAGTCATGCAATTCTGTGTAGAATATCCTTTCTTACTGATGTCATGCAATGTTGTAATTGTTTTGGAGACGCTGATGTTGGGTTTGCCAGTATCTGAAAGCCAGGCTCATTAAAACCACAAGAAAGCCAGGCTTGAAATATTGAATCTATAAAACAATAACTTTGAAGGCTTGTGTTGGTTTTATTCTTTGACTCATTCCCCAGCAGTGGATCAATAAGGTCTTATCCTAAAATAAACAGAGGAGGTCAAACTGAACTGCTTTCCAAAGAAAACACAAAATGGGATGTTGAACTAAACACACAGATACGCGGAAAGCTTAGAAAAGCTTTCGGTCTGAACAAAGGACTTCTGCCTGGTTTGGTGCCACAACGGGGGACTCACCGTTTTGCGCTGCGAGGCTGATGAGTTCTGCAGCTCCAGCAGGTGACCGAGTGCTGCACTCGTGTTTCCCTTCTCCGTCTTCAGCAGCTCCATGGAGAGGCTGTCTCCTGTGACCAGCCAAGACTTTATCTCCAGCTGGAGGACAGAAATCACATACCTGTAGTCATTGTTCTTAGTGTTGGACAAGGGATCTAGCTGTTCTCTCGCAGAACAACGCGTGACTGTACTTTATGTTTCGCACGGCTTATCAGCAACGAGGGCTTATCAGCAACGTGGGCCCAAGAGATGCCTGTTCGTCTGTGAAAAAAAAAAAAGTAATATGTCAGCACGGTTACGTCACTGTGTGCGCTCTCACCTCGATGGGGTTGCTGTTGACCACCACGAATACGATGCTGCTGGCGTCTGTGGCGCTGCGTACGCCGAAGTCCAGGACGTTCTCCTTCACGCTGGGGGGCAGGACGAGGGGCTGTTCCCAACAGGCAACACAGTCAGTATTTTCCCCACACAGTGCACAACAGATGTAAAAAAAAGGGGGGGGGGGGGGGGGAAGTGACACTATGGGATCTACTCTCTCCTCTCTGGTAGAGAGCCCTCATTATTTTGCACAAATAGGGCCTTGTAGTGAGTCAAATAAGGGAGATCAACCTGTTACTCAAGTGTTTTTCTAAAAAAAAAAAAAAAAAAGAAATAGGGCCTCTAAGCCCTTCATTGCACATAGAACAACATTGACATGCCAGTACACGGTCTTAGGAAATCCAGAACTCGTTATCTCTTTGCTGGATCAATAATGGTGGACTGAGTCTTTTGGTTATGAGAAATTTGTGATTTGTCGTTACAGTGATTTGCAAAAGTATTCGTACCGCTTTGACCTTTCCACGGCTTGTCACTTTACTGTTTTATACTTCCACGTCCTGTATTGGGACTTGATGTGACTTGCAAAGTGTGTGTGTTACGCCGACAGCAGCGATTGTGGGCGTTTAGGTTACTTAACATATTAAATGTGGGAACTCTTGCTATTCTCACTTCTACGCCATTCGCCTACCTCCAAGAAGCCCGTGTAAGCCCGGACAGGAAGGTGAAACTTGGACGCGTTTGTGATCAGCAAGATATTGCTGTCTATGTGAATGGATGGTCTGACGGCCCGGAAGAGGAGGGAAAAAATGTAACGGGACTCGTGTGGAGGGATGACGATGGGCGCGCTGAAGTTCTGCACCTGCAACGGAGAGAAGAGGAAAAAGATGGAAAATTGTTCCTGCGCTCCGGGGGAAAGCCGGTCCTGCTGGCACTCACTTTAAACATGGTTTTGGCCTCTTCGGGCAGGGACACGTTGTGTATCTGGATCGCAAAGCTGAAGGCGTTTGTGAGGAAAATGGCTCGGTCCACTGGGTCCACGGGGCTGTCTCTGATGTGGAACAACGTCGCTGTGTGGTCAAAGCCCAGGTAGCTGCCGCAAAGATAGACAGACAGAAAACGGCGAAAGAAGCTGTATTAAACAAAAATGTTTTTTTTTTTGTGCCGTTTTTATCCATTTATTTTATTTTTTTAAACTCACCCCTCTAAAACCTCTGCCTGGTATGGGATTTCGAGCTTGGAATAACTCTTCTCTTTTGCTTTAACTGTAATTTTACCAGAGAACTGATATGGTCTTCTTGCTTTAGAGGCTGCAAACAGGAACAAAGATGGACAGAGCAGATAAGCTTTCCTGCGACAAGATGCAGGGCCCCAAAAGAGGAAGTTGGGTAATAGTAAACTAGAAACGTCTAGATCTGCCAGAATTTCAATACGCTTGTCTAACAAGCATCAAAGGCTCTTTGTTAAAAGGTTGGCACGGTGCCTTAATAAACAATAGATTTCTGAGGTGGATATCTTGTGAAAAGCACATCTTCAACAGAGGGGACCACACCCAGACTACTTCTGAACACACGTTTGACCACTACTGAGCAGGAAACTGACATCATGCTCAATTTCCCTCGTAACGCCAAAGTGTTCAGTGGAAATGGGGCTTGCAGACAGATCGAGTCATCCCTCCAATAATCACCTCTTCTCTCAAAAACATTCTCACGTCAGCAATAAAAAAAAACAGAAAAATAAACGGTTTTTGCTTACCGTCAAAACTAATAGTTGCAACTTTAGTATATCTGCTCTCTCCAGCTTTGAGTGTAACTGCTTTAAAGTCCACAGTGACTGCTTCGTTTGATGGCGTTGTGCGTACGCTCTGAAGAGAGGAAACAAAAATTACTGCCTCAGTCGGGAGCTCCAGCGAGTCTTCAAGGATGAGGATTTCACAAGGCGGATGGAAATACACACTGTGATTGGAACATCTTTTGTCCCTGAATTTAAAAGATGTAGATTCAGGAGTTTTGGGCGATCTGGAACGTAAAGGCAGGAAAGAAAGCAGACGATCAGACGGAGGGGGGGTCATGTCACAATGGTTTACAAAATGCCTTTTCTTGCGTCTCTGGTTACCTTGTGATCGAAGTGTACCGAAGTCGAGCATTTCTGTGGAGGAGTATATACCAGGAGCTGCCAGCAGCAATTGAAATTGAAGAGTTACGGTAACGTTGGGGGTAAAATGCACGAAGGTGGATTCAGCGGGTTTAGGAGCTCACCTGATGTGACCTCCACCTCAACGGGGAGGATGATGAACTGGTCCTCGTTTGGAGCGTTGGTTTTGATCCTGATGAAAGCGGTGTGGTTGTCCGCGTCTCTTGAAGAGAAGCTGGCTCTCATGACCCCCTTTGTCTCGAAGGGAGGAATCTCCTAAAAAGGCGGAGGAGGTCGCTGCCATTAATTCTTCGCCCTTCTTGACAGACGCGGCAGGATGCAGCGTTCGTTTCAACCAGTGCAACTCACCCAGAGCTTTCCGGTGCCTCCTTGTTGGCCCGTAGGAAGCTCTAAATGCAGGTCCCCACCACTGGAATACATCTCCACAACCTGGGGAGGGCACAGAAATGTCCTATAAACTGATCCAGTACGTGGGTGTGGATGCACAGTGCCTTGTAAAAGTATCTGTACCTTGTTAAACTTTATGTTATCAAGTCACACAATACTAATGTATGTGTTTCACTGAAATTTGAAGCCATATGCCAACACTTAGTTTATATTTGGGAAGTGAGAGGAGATGTGCGCGCACTGTCATCATTTTTGCATATTAAAGTCTAAACATTGAAGCATGGATTTGCATTTGGCCCCTCTGAGTCATTCACCTTGTGCCGCAAGCCGTTTGGGATCCGACTCTACGAGCATCAGAGACAGAAAAGGTTGCCCATTCTTTCAAAGCAGCCCAAGCTCGGTCAGATTGGATGGAGAAAATCTGTGACCATCAACGTTTGACATGTTACGGGTCGTCCTGCTGAAACAGGAACCTCCACCCCAGCCCCAAGTCTTCAGTCTCCAACGGGTTTTCTTCCACTGCCGTGTATCAAGTTCCAGTCATCCGTGTCCTCATGGCACCAGGCTAGCGTTCCTGTTCCTGTTAATGCACCGTATCCCCTCAGCATGATACTGCCACCACCGTGTGTCTCTGTGATGTGCAGTCCGAGTTATCCACCAATCGGAGCATTTTGTGTGTAGCTCAAAATGCTCCGTTGTTGTCTCATCCAGCTAGAGCACTTTTTTCTACTTGCCACTCTTGAATAAAGGCCAGACCGAGAGCATGTCACTAAAATCTCACTTCACAATGATGGACAAAGCCAGTGAAAGAGCTGGTGCTGCCACTAACCATTTGTACCGTTTTTAATCCCATAGATTGTACAACCGGCTCAGAGCTGATCTTTCCTGGTTAAACCCACTGAAGAAGCTACTTTCTACTGTTCAGCATTGAATTTACTGGGACTGGTGCTTCTGCTCTGTCTTTTAAAGCCCGGGTTGGTCCCAGCAGATGACAGCTGGAGGTTTTGTCCTGTTCAACGGGAGGTGTTCATATCCACATGGATGCGTGGTATCAGACTGCTGCAAAGACAGCAAGTCAAAGCATTCGGCCCTACTTCCTCAGACAGAAGACATCTTATCAGCTGGTTTTATAAAACTGGATTTGAATGGACTATTATGGGCTCAATTGAAATCTATATAGTTGAGTTTAAAGCAGTCTACATATTTAGATTGATTTGGTTATATAGCATTTATAAAATAAAAAAAAAGTAATTAATTATTGAAATTATTATGTTAAGGATTGAAATTACTTTGATTTGGCCTGTCATCTAATAAGCATTGAGGTTCGTGGGTGTAAAGTGACACAATGGGAAAATGTTCAAAGGGTATGAATACTTCTGCAAGGCACTCCATTTGAGTGGGAATAATCTCTTAAAATTACCTGCAACGGTTCACTGTACGGGTTGTGAATGTTTATTAGAGGGGAGAAGCTGCTGTTCACAGGGACCCGGGCCCCTATGAAGGGCCGCAGCCTGTAGGGGTTGGGGACGCCGACCCCGAAAACCTGAAAGGCAGGAGATCCAAAGGCAGAATTAGTGGCGCCGGTGTTCCTGGGCTTGGAAACTCACCTTCTGGAGAGAGGTTGCTCGCTTTGTACCTGGTATGTAAACACTCCATGATGCGACGTATTAATAAATAAAGTGTTTTCTACATTCCCAACAACTCGAGCAAGAAACACCACATCGAAAGATGTGTTCCCTCCTGGTGGAATTATC